>NW_027667309.1:0-60000 GCF_963924665.1 Micromys minutus | reverse complement strand
TTTTATCTTAAATAAGTTAAATTTTAAGCTTTTGCCTCAAAATAAAAGAAATTTCTGCCTATTTGTCCAAAAATAAGGGAAATTTCTGCATTTTTCCACAAATTAAGGAAAATTTCTGCATTTTTGCTCAAAATTAAGTGGAATTTCTGTATTTTTGCCCTAAAATAAGAATTTCTGCTTTTAAGGCACAAATTAAGGGGAATTTAAGTCTTTTTCCCTAAATTAAGTTTAATTTCTGCAATTTGCCCCCAAATTAGCGGAATTTCTGCCTTTTGACCTGAAATAAGCGGAATTTCTGCATTTTTGCTCCAAAATAAGGGGAATTTCTGCATTTTTGCCCAAAAATAATGGGAATTTCTGCATTTTTACCCCCAAAATAGGGGAATTTCCGCCTTTTTGCTCCAAAGTTAGGGGCATTACTGTGTTTTTGCCCCAAAATAAGGGAAATTTCTGCATTTTTGCCCAAAATTATGTGGAATTTCTGCCTTTTTGCTCTAAAATAAGAAGAATTTTTGCCTTTTTGGCACAAAATAAGAGGAATTTCAGGTTTTTTCTCTAAAATAAGGGTAATTTCTAAAATTTGCCCTCAAGAAAGTGTAATTTCTGCCTTTTTGACCTGAAATAAAAGGAATTTCTGTATTTTGGCAACAAGATAAGGGAAATTTCTGCAATTTTGCCAAAAAATAAGGGAAATTTCTGCAATTTTGTCACAAAAAAGGGAAATTTCTTCAATTTTGCCCACAATAAGGGGAATTTCTTCCTTTTTGCCCCAAAATTAGTGGAATTTCTCATTTTTGCCCCAAAATTAGAAGCATTACAGTATTTTTGCCCCAAAATAACAGAAATTTCTGCAATTTGCCTCAAAATAAAAAAAAATTCTGCTTTTTTGACCCAAAAAAGGGAAATTTCTGAATTTTTGCCGCAAAATAAGTGGAATTTCTGCCTTTTTGCACCAAAATCAGTGGAATTTCTGAATTTTGCCCCAAAATTAGAAGCATTACTGCATATTTGCCCCAAATTATGGGAAATTTCTGCAATTTTGTTCTAAAATAAGAGAAATTTCTTACTTTTTACCCCAAAATAATGGGAATTTCTGCATTTTTGCTACAAAATTAGGGAAGTTTCTGCAATTTTATCCTTTAATAAGTTAAATTTCTAACCTTTTGCCTCAAAAAGAGAAATTTCTGCATATTTGGCCAAAAATAAGAGAAATTCCTGCATTTTTGCCACAAATTAAGGAAAATTTCTGCATTTTTGCCCAAAATTAATGGGAATTTATTACTTTTTGCCTTAAAATAAGGGGAATTTCTGCCTTTTTGCCCCAAATTAAGGGGAATTTAGTCATTTTGGCATAATATAAGGGTAATTTCTGTATTTTTGGCCTAAAATAAGGAGAAATTCTGTCTTTTTGCCCTAAAACAAAAAAAAATTTCGGGATTTTGGCTCCAAAATAAGGGGAATTTCAGCATTTTTGCCTCAAAATAAGGGGAATTTCTGCCTTTTTACCCCAAAATTAGGGGAATTTCTGCCTTTTTGCTCCAAAATTAGGGGCATTACTGTGTTTTACTTCAAAATAAAAGAAATTTCTGCATTTTTGCCCAAAATTATGTGGAATTTCTGCCTTTTTGCTCTAAAATAAGAAGAATTTCTGCCTTTTTGTCACAAAATAAAAGGAATTTCAGGCTTTTTCTCTAAAATAAGGGTCATTTCTAAAATTTGCCCCCAAGAAAGCGTAATTTCTGCCTTTTTGACCTGAAATAAAAAAAATTTCTGTATTTTGGTTACAAGATAAGGGAAATTTCTTTAATTTTGCCCAAAAATAAGGGAAATTTCTGCAATTTTGTCTAAAAAAAGGGAAATTTCAGCAATTTTGCTCCACAATAAAGAAAATTTCTGCCTTTTTGCCTCAAAATTAATGGAATATCTGATTTTTGCCCCAAAATTAGAAGCATTACAGAATTTTTGCCCTAAAATAAGGGAAATTTCTGCAATTTGCATCAAAATAAAGAAAATTTCAGCCTTTTTGACCCAAAAAATGGAAATTTCTGAATTTTTGCCACAAAAAAAAAAGGAATTTCGGCCTTTTTGCCCCAAAATTAGTGGAATTTCCTAATTTCTCCCCAAAATTAGAAGCATTACTGCATTTTTGTCCCAAAATAAGGGAAATTTCTGCAATTTGCCTCAAAATAGAGAAATTTCTGCCTTTTTGACCCAAAAAAAAAGGAAATTTCTGAATTTTTGCCGCAAAATAAGTGGATTTTCTGCCTTTTTGCCCCAAAATTAGTGGAATTTCTGAATTTTGCCCCAAAATTAGTGAAATTTCTGATATTTGCCCCAAAATAAGGAGAATTTTTGTCTTTTTGCCCCAAAATAAGAGAAATTTCTGTAATTTTGTTCCAAAAAAGGGAAATTTCAGCAATTTTAGTCCAAAATAAGGGGAATTTCTGCCTTTGCCCCCAAATTAGGGGAATTTCTGCATTTTTGCCGCAAAATTAGGGGCATTACTGAGTTTTTGCCCCAAAATACGTTAAATTTCTGCATTTTTCCCCAAAATTAATTGGAATTTCTGCCTTTTTGCCCTAAAATAAGAAGAATTTCTGCTTTTTTTGGCACAAAATAAGGGGAATTTCAGTCTCCTTCCCTTAAATATGTTTAATATCTGCAATTGGCCCTCAAATTAGCGGAATTTCTGCCTTTTTGACCTAAAATGAGGGGAATTTCTGGATTTTTGTCCCATGATAAGGGAAATTTCTGCAATTTTGCCCAAAAATAAGTGAAATTTCTGACTTTTTGCCCCAAATAAGGAGAATTTCTGCCTTTTTGCCCCCAAATAAAAGAAATTTCTGCATTTTTGCCCCAAAATAATAGCAATTTCTGCCTTTTTGCCCCAAAATTAGTGAAATTTCTGTATTTTGCCCCAAAATTAGTGAAATTTCTGATATTTGCCCCAAAATAAGGAGAATTTTTGTCTTTTTGCCCCAAAATAAGAGAAATTTCTGTAATTTTGTTCCAAAAAAGGAAAATTTCAGCAATTTTAGTCCAAAATAAGGGGAATTTCTGCCTTTGCCCCAAAATTAGGGGAATTTCTGCATTTTTGCCGCAAAATTAGGGGCATTACTGTGTTTTTGCCCCAAAATAAGGGAAATTTCTGCATTTTTGCCCAAAATTATGTGGAATTTCTGCCTTTTTACTATAAAATAAGAAGAATTTTTGCCTTTTTGGCACAAAATAAGAGGAATTTCAGGTTTTTTCTCTAAAATAAGGGTAATTTCTAAAATTTGCCCTCAAGAAAGTGTAATTTCTGCCTGTTTGACCTGAAATAAAAGGAATTTCTGTATTTTGGCAACAAGATAAGGGAAATTTCTGCAATTTTGCCAAAAAATAAGGGAAATTTCTGCAATTTTGTCACAAAAAAGGGAAATTTCTTCAATTTTGCCCACAATAAGGGGAATTTCTTCCTTTTTGCCCCAAAATTAGTGGAATTTCTCATTTTTGCCCCAAAATTAGAAGCATTACAGTATTTTTGCCCCAAAATAACAGAAATTTCTGCAATTTGCCTCAAAATAAAAAAAAAAATTCTGCTTTTTTGACCCAAAAAAGGGAAATTTCTGAATTTTTGCCGCAAAATAAGTGGAATTTCTGCCTTTTTGCACCAAAATCAGTGGAATTTCTGAATTTTGCCCCAAAATTAGAAGCATTACTGCATTTTTGCCCCAAATTATGGGAAATTTCTGCAATTTTGTTCTAAAATAAGAGAAATTTCTTACTTTTTACCCCAAAATAATGGGAATTTCTGCATTTTTGCTACAAAATTAGGGAAGTTTCTGCAATTTTATCCTTAAATAAGTTAAATTTCTAACCTTTTGCCTCAAAAAGAGAAATTTCTGCATATTTGGCCAAAAATAAGAGAAATTCCTGCATTTTTGCCACAAATTAAGGAAAATTTCTGCATTTTTGCCCAAAATTAATGGGAATTTATTACTTTTTGCCTTAAAATAAGGGGAATGTCTGCCTTTTTGCCCCAAATTAAGGGGAATTTAGTCATTTTGGCATAATATAAGGGTAATTTCAGTATTTTTGGCCTAAAATAAGGAGAAAATCTGTCTTTTTGCCCTAAAACAAAAAAAAATTTCGGGATTTTGGCTCCAAAATAAGGGGAATTTCAGCATTTTTGCCCCAAAATAAGGGGAATTTCTGCCTTTTTACCCCAAAATTAGGGGAATTTCTGCCTTTTTGCTCCAAAATTAGGGGTATTACTGTGTTTTACTTCAAAATAAAAGAAATTTCTTCATTTTTGCCCAAAATTATGTGGAATTTCTGCCTTTTTGCTCTAAAATAAGAAGAATTTCTGCCTTTTTGTCACAAAATAAAAGGAATTTCAGGCTTTTTCTCTAAAATAAGGGTCATTTCTAAAATTTGCCCCCAAGAAAGCGTAATTTCTGCCTTTTTGACCTGAAATAAAAAAAAATTTCTGTATTTTGGTTACAAGATAAGGGAAATTTCTTTAATTTTGCCCAAAAATAAGGGAAATTTCTGCAATTTTGTCTAAAAAAAGGGAAATTTCAGCAATTTTGCTCCACAATAAAGAAAATTTCTGCCTTTTTGCCTCAAAATTAATGGAATATCTGATTTTTGCCCCAAAATTAGAAGCATTACAGAATTTTTGCCCTAAAATAAGGGAAATTTCTGCAATTTGCATCAAAATAAAGAAAATTTCAGCCTTTTTGACCCAAAAAATGGAAATTTCTGAATTTTTGCCACAAAAAAAAAAGGAATTTCGGCCTTTTTGCCCCAAAATTAGTGGAATTTCCTAATTTCTCCCCAAAATTAGAAGCATTACTGCATTTTTGTCCCAAAATAAGGGAAATTTCTGCAATTTGCCTCAAAATAGAGAAATTTCTGCCTTTTTGACCCAAAAAAAAAGGAAATTTCTGAATTTTTGCCGCAAAATAAGTGGATTTTCTGCCTTTTTGCCCCAAAATTAGTGGAATTTCTGAATTTTGCCCCAAAATTAGTGAAATTTCTGATATTTGCCCCAAAATAAGGAGAATTTTTGTCTTTTTGCCCCAAAATAAGAGAAATTTCTGTAATTTTGTTCCAAAAAAGGGAAATTTCAGCAATTTTAGTCCAAAATAAGGGGAATTTCTGCCTTTGCCCCCAAATTAGGGGAATTTCTGCATTTTTGCCGCAAAATTAGGGGCATTACTGAGTTTTTGCCCCAAAATACGTTAAATTTCTGCATTTTTCCCCAAAATTAATTGGAATTTCTGCCTTTTTGCCCTAAAATAAGAAGAATTTCTGCTTTTTTTGGCACAAAATAAGGGGAATTTCAGTCTCCTTCCCTTAAATATGTTTAATATCTGCAATTGGCCCTCAAATTAGCGGAATTTCTGCCTTTTTGACCTAAAATGAGGGGAATTTCTGGATTTTTGTCCCATGATAAGGGAAATTTCTGCAATTTTGCCCAAAAATAAGTGAAATTTCTGACTTTTTGCCCCAAATAAGGAGAATTTCTGCCTTTTTGCCCCCAAATAAAAGAAATTTCTGCATTTTTGCCCCAAAATAATAGCAATTTCTGCCTTTTTGCCCCAAAATTAGTGAAATTTCTGTATTTTGCCCCAAAATTAGTGAAATTTCTGATATTTGCCCCAAAATAAGGAGAATTTTTGTCTTTTTGCCCCAAAATAAGAGAAATTTCTGTAATTTTGTTCCAAAAAAGGAAAATTTCAGCAATTTTAGTCCAAAATAAGGGGAATTTCTGCCTTTGCCCCAAAATTAGGGGAATTTCTGCATTTTTGCCGCAAAATTAGGGGCATTACTGTGTTTTTGCCCCAAAATAAGGGAAATTTCTGCAGTTTTGCCCAAAATTATGTGGAATTTCTGCCTTTTTACTATAAAATAAGAAGAATTTTTGCCTTTTTGGCACAAAATAAGAGGAATTTCAGGTTTTTTTCTCTAAAATAAGGGTAATTTCTAAAATTTGCCCTCAAGAAAGTGTAATTTCTGCCTGTTTGACCTGAAATAAAAGGAATTTCTGTATTTTGGCAACAAGATAAGGGAAATTTCTGCAATTTTGCCAAAAAATAAGGGAAATTTCTGCAATTTTGTCACAAAAAAAAAGAAATTTCTTCAATTTTGCCCACAATAAGGGGAATTTCTTCCTTTTTGCCCCAAAATTAGTGCAATTTCTCATTTTTGCCCCAAAATTAGAAGCATTACAGTATTTTTGCCCCAAAATAACAGAAATTTCTGCAATTTGCCTCAAAATAAAAAAAAAATTCTGCTTTTTTGACCCAAAAAAGGGAAATTTCTGAATTTTTGCCGCAAAATAAGTGGAATTTCTGCCTTTTTGCACCAAAATCAGTGGAATTTCTGAATTTTGCCCCAAAATTAGAAGCATTACTGCATTTTTGCCCCAAATTATGGGAAATTTCTGCAATTTTGTTCTAAAATAAGAGAAATTTCTTACTTTTTACCCCAAAATAATGGGAATTTCTGCATTTCTGCTACAAAATTAGGGAAGTTTCTGCAATTTTATCCTTAAATAAGTTAAATTTCTAACCTTTTGCCTCAAAAAGAGAAATTTCTGCATATTTGGCCAAAAATAAGAGAAATTCCTGCATTTTTGCCACAAATTAAGGAAAATTTCTGCATTTTTGCCCAAAATTAATGGGAATTTATTACTTTTTGCCTTAAAATAAGGGGAATTTCTGCCTTTTTGCCCCAAATTAAGGGGAATTTAGTCATTTTGGCATAATATAAGGGTAATTTCTGTATTTTTGGCCTAAAATAAGGAAAATTCTGTCTTTTTGCCTTAAAACAAAAAAAAATTTCGGGATTTTGGCTCCAAAATAAGGGGAATTTCAGCATTTTTGCCCCAAAATAAGGGGAATTTCTGCCTTTTTACCCCAAAATTAGGGGAATTTCTGCCTTTTTGCTCCAAAATTAGGGGCATTACTGTGTTTTACTTCAAAATAAAAGAAATTTCTGCATTTTTGCCCAAAATTATGTGGAATTTCTGCCTTTTTGCTCTAAAATAAGAAGAATTTCTGCCTTTTTGTCACAAAATAAAAGGAATTTCAGGCTTTTTCTCTAAAATAAGGGTCATTTCTAAAATTTGCCCCCAAGAAAGCGTAATTTCTGCCTTTTTGACCTGAAATAAAAAAAATTTCTGTATTTTGGTTACAAGATAAGGGAAATTTCTTTAATTTTGCCCAAAAATAAGGGAAATTTCTGCAATTTTGTCTAAAAAAAGGGAAATTTCAGCAATTTTGCTCCACAATAAAGAAAATTTCTGCCTTTTTGCCTCAAAATTAATGGAATATCTGATTTTTGCCCCAAAATTAGAAGCATTACAGAATTTTTGCCCTAAAATAAGGGAAATTTCTGCAATTTGCATCAAAATAAAGAAAATTTCAGCCTTTTTGACCCAAAAAATGGAAATTTCTGAATTTTTGCCACAAAAAAAAAAGGAATTTCGGCCTTTTTGCCCCAAAATTAGTGGAATTTCCTAATTTCTCCCCAAAATTAGAAGCATTACTGCATTTTTGTCCCAAAATAAGGGAAATTTCTGCAATTTGCCTCAAAATAGAGAAATTTCTGCCTTTTTGACCCAAAAAAAAAAGGAAATTTCTGAATTTTTGCCGCAAAATAAGTGGATTTTCTGCCTTTTTGCCCCAAAATTAGTGGAATTTCTGAATTTTGCCCCAAAATTAGTGAAATTTCTGATATTTGCCCCAAAATAAGGAGAATTTTTGTCTTTTTGCCCCAAAATAAGAGAAATTTCTGTAATTTTGTTCCAAAAAAGGGAAATTTCAGCAATTTTAGTCCAAAATAAGGGGAATTTCTGCCTTTGCCCCCAAATTAGGGGAATTTCTGCATTTTTGCCGCAAAATTAGGGGCATTACTGAGTTTTTGCCCCAAAATACGTTAAATTTCTGCATTTTTCCCCAAAATTAATTGGAATTTCTGCCTTTTTGCCCTAAAATAAGAAGAATTTCTGCTTTTTTTGGCACAAAATAAGGGGAATTTCAGTCTCCTTCCCTTAAATATGTTTAATATCTGCAATTGGCCCTCAAATTAGCGGAATTTCTGCCTTTTTGACCTAAAATGAGGGGAATTTCTGGATTTTTGTCCCATGATAAGGGAAATTTCTGCAATTTTGCCCAAAAATAAGTGAAATTTCTGACTTTTTGCCCCAAATAAGGAGAATTTCTGCCTTTTTGCCCCCAAATAAAAGAAATTTCTGCATTTTTGCCCCAAAATAATAGCAATTTCTGCCTTTTTGCCCCAAAATTAGTGAAATTTCTGTATTTTGCCCCAAAATTAGTGAAATTTCTGATATTTGCCCCAAAATAAGGAGAATTTTTGTCTTTTTGCCCCAAAATAAGAGAAATTTCTGTAATTTTGTTCCAAAAAAGGAAAATTTCAGCAATTTTAGTCCAAAATAAGGGGAATTTCTGCCTTTGCCCCAAAATTAGGGGAATTTCTGCATTTTTGCCGCAAAATTAGGGGCATTACTGTGTTTTTGCCCCAAAATAAGGGAAATTTCTGCATTTTTGCCCAAAATTATGTGGAATTTCTGCCTTTTTACTATAAAATAAGAAGAATTTTTGCCTTTTTGGCACAAAATAAGAGGAATTTCAGGTTTTTTCTCTAAAATAAGGGTAATTTCTAAAATTTGCCCTCAAGAAAGTGTAATTTCTGCCTGTTTGACCTGAAATAAAAGGAATTTCTGTATTTTGGCAACAAGATAAGGGAAATTTCTGCAATTTTGCCAAAAAATAAGGGAAATTTCTGCAATTTTGTCACAAAAAAAAAGAAATTTCTTCAATTTTGCCCACAATAAGGGGAATTTCTTCCTTTTTGCCCCAAAATTAGTGGAATTTCTCATTTTTGCCACAAAATTAGAAGCATTACAGAATTTTTGCCCCAAAATAACGGAAATTTCTTCAATTTGCCTCAAAATAAAAAAAAATTCTGCTTTTTTGACCCAAAAAAGGGAAATTTCTGAATTTTTGCCGCAAAATAAGTGGAATTTCTGCCTTTTTGCACCAAAATCAGTGGAATTTCTGAATTTTGCCCCAAAATTAGAAGCATTACTGCATTTTTGCCTCAAATTATGGGAAATTTCTGCAATTTTGTTCTAAAATAAGAGAAATTTCTTACTTTTTACCCCAAAATAATGGGAATTTCTGCATTTTTGCTACAAAATTAGGGAAGTTTCTGCAATTTTATCTTTAAATAAGTTAAATTTCTAACCTTTTGCCTCAAAAAGAGAAATTTCTGCATATTTAGCCAAAAATAAGAGAAATTCCTGCATTTTTGCCACAAATTAAGGAAAATTTCTGCATTTTTGCCCAAAATTAATGGGAATTTATTACTTTTTGCCTTAAAATAAGGGGAATTTCTGCCTTTTTGCCCCAAATTAAGGGGAATTTAGTCATTTTGGCATAATATAAGGGAAATTTCTGTATTTTTGGCCTAAAATAAGGAGAAATTCTGTCTTTTTGCCCTAAAACAAAAAAAAATTTTCGGCATTTTGGCTCCAAAATAAGGGGAATTTCAGCATTTTTGCCCCAAAATAAGGGGAATTTCTGCCTTTTTACCCCAAAATTAGGGGAATTTCCGCCTTTTTGCTCCAAAATTAGGGGCATTACTGTGTTTTACTTCAAAATAAAAGAAATTTCTGCATTTTTGCCCAAAATTATGTGGAATTTCTGCCTTTTTGCTCTAAAATAAGAAGAATTTCTGCCTTTTTGTCACAAAATAAAAGGAATTTCAGGCTTTTTCTCTAAAATAAGGGTCATTTCTAAAATTTGCCCCCAAGAAAGCGTAATTTCTGCCTTTTTGACCTGAAATAAAAAAAAAATTTCTGTATTTTGGTTACAAGATAAGGGAAATTTCTTTAATTTTGCCCAAAAATAAGGGAAATTTCTGCAATTTTGTCTAAAAAAAGGGAAATTTCAGCAATTTTGCTCCACAATAAAGAAAATTTCTGCCTTTTTGCCTCAAAATTAATGGAATATCTGATTTTTGCCCCAAAATTAGAAGCATTACAGAATTTTTGCCCTAAAATAAGGGAAATTTCTGCAATTTGCATCAAAATAAAGAAAATTTCAGCCTTTTTGACCCAAAAAATGGAAATTTCTGAATTTTTGCCACAAAAAAAGGGGAATTTCGGCCTTTTTGCCCCAAAATTAGTGGAATTTCCTAATTTCTCCCCAAAATTAGAAGCATTACTGCATTTTTGCCCCAAAATAAGGGAAATTTCTGCAATTTGCCTCAAAATAGAGAAATTTATGCCTTTTTGACCCAAAAAAAGGAAATTTCTGAATTTTTGCCGCAAAATAAGTGGATTTTCTGCCTTTTTGCCCCAAAATTAGTGGAATTTCTGAATTTTGCCCCAAAATTAGTGAAATTTCTGATATTTGCCCCAAAATAAGGAGAATTTTTGTCTTTTTAGCCCCAAAATAAGAGAAATTTCTGTAATATTGTTCCAAAAAAGGGAAATTTCAGCAATTGTAGTCCAAAATAAGGGGAATTTCTGCCTTTGCCCCAAAATTAGGGGAATTTCTGCATTTTTGCCGCAAAATTAGGGGCATTAGTGTGTTTTTGCCCCAAAATACGTTAAATTTCTGCATTTTTCCCCAAAATTAATTGGAATTTCTGCCTTTTTGCCCTAAAATAAGAAGAATTTCTGCTTTTTTTGGCACAAAATAAGGGGAATTTCAGTCTCCTTCCCTTAAATATGTTTAATATCTGCAATTGGCCCTCAAATTAGCGGAATTTCTGCCTTTTTGACCTAAAATGAGGGGAATTTCTGGATTTTTGTCCCATGATAAGGGAAATTTCTGCAATTTTGCCCAAAAATAAGTGAAATTTCTGACTTTTTGCCCCAAATAAGGAGAATTTCTGCCTTTTTGCCCCCAAATAAAAGAAATTTCTGCATTTTTGCCCCAAAATAATAGCAATTTCTGCCTTTTTGCCCCAAAATTAGTGAAATTTCTGTATTTTGCCCCAAAATTAGTGAAATTTCTGATATTTGCCCTAAATTTAGAAGCATTACTGCATTTTTGCCCCAAAATATGGGAAATTTCTGCAATTTTGTTCCAAAATAAGGGTAATTTCTTCCTTTTTACCCGAAAATAATGGGAATTTCAGCATTTTTGCTACAAAATAAGGGAAGTTTCTGCAATTTTATACTAAAATAAGTTAAATTTCTAACCTATTGCCTCAAAATATAAAAAATTTCTGCCTATTTGGCCAAAAATAAGAGAAATTTCTGCATTTTTGCCAAAAATTAAGGAAAATTTCTGCATTTTTGCCCAAAATTAACGGGAATTTCTGTCTTTTTTCCCTAAAATAAAGGGAATTTTTGCCTTTTGCCCCAAAATAAGGGGAATTTAGTCTTTTTGGCCTAATATAAGGGTAATTTCTGTATTTTTGGCCTAAAATAAAGAGAAATTCTCTCTTTTTGTCCTAAAATAAGAAAAATTTCTGCATTTTGCACCAAAGTAAGGGGAATTTCAGCATTTTTTGCCCCAAAATAAGTGGAATATCTGCCTTTTTACCCCAAAATTGGAGGAATTTCTGCATTTTTGCTCCAAAATTAGGGGCATTACTGTGTTTTACCTCAAAATAAGGGAAATATCTGCATTTTTGCCCAAAATTATGTGGAATTTCTGCCTTTTTGCTCTAAAATAAGAAGAATTTCTGCCTTTTTGTCACAAAATAAGATGAATTTCAGGTTTTTCTCTAAAATAATGGTAATTTCTAAAATTTGCCCCCAAGAAAGCGTAATTTCTGCCTTTTTGACCTGAAAAAAAAGGAATTTCTGTATTTTAGCCACAAGATAAAGGAAATTTCTGCAATTTTGCCCAAAAATAAGGGAAATTTCTGCAATTTTGTTCCAAAAAAGGGAAATTTCAGCGATTTTGTTCCACAATAAGGGGAATTTCTGCTTTTTTGCCTCAAAATTAATGGAATTTCTGATTTTTGCCCAGAAATTAGAAGCATTACAGAATGTTTGCCCCAAAATAAGGGAAATTTCTGCAATTTGCCTCTAAATAAAGAAAATTTCTGCCTTTTTGACCCAAAAAATGGAAATTTCTGAATTTTTGCCGCAAAATAAGTGGAATTTTTGCCTTTTTGCCTAAAAATTAGTGGAATTTCCTAATTTTTCCCCAAAATTAGAAGCATTACTGCATTTTTGCCCCAAAATATAGGAAATTTCTGCAATTTTGTTCCAAAATAAAGGGAATTTCTGCCTTTTTATTGCAAAATAATTGGAATTTCTTCATTTTTGCCACAAAATAAGGAAAATTTCTGCAATATTATTTTAAAATAAGTTAAATTTCTATACTTTTGCACAAAAATTAAGGAAATTTTTGACTTTTTGGCCCCAAATGAGGGAAAAATCTGCATTTTTGCCACAAACTAATGGAAATTCCTGCATTTTTGCTTCCCAAAAAGGGAGAATTTCTTACTTTTTGCCCTAAAATAAGGGGAATTTCTGTTTTTTTGCCCTAAAATAAGGGGAATTTAGTCTTTTTGCCTTAAATAAGGGTAATTTCTGTATTTTTGCCCTAAAATAAGAGAAATTTCTGCATTTTTGCCCCAAAATAAGGAAAGTTTCTGCATTTTTGCCCTGAATTAAGGAAAATTTCTGCATTTTTGCTTCAAAATAAGGGGAATTTCTGAAATTTTTTTCCAAAATTAGGGGAATTTCTGCATTTTTGCCGCAAAATGAGAGGCATTACTTTGTTTTTGCCCCATAATAAGGGAAATTTCTTAATTTTTCCCCAAAATTAATTGGAAATTCTGCCTTTTTGCCCTAAAATAAATAGAATTTCTGCTTTTTTGGCACAAAATAAGGGGAATTTCAGTCTCCTTCCCTTAAATAAGTTTAATATCTGCATTTGGCCCTCAAATTAGCGGAATTTCTGCCTTTTTGACCTAAAATGAGGTTAATTTCTGGATTTTTGTCCCATGATAAGGGAAATTTCTGCAATTTTGCCCAAAAATAAGTGAAATTTCTGACTTTTTGCCCCAAATAAGGAGAATTTCTGCCCTTTTGCCCCCAAATAAAAGAAATTTCTGCCTTTTTGCCCCAAAATTAGTGAAATTTCTGTATTTTGCCCCAAAATTAGTGAAATTTCTGATATTTGCCCTAAATTTAGAAGCATTACTGCATTTTTGCCCCAAAATATGGGAAATTTCTGCAGTTTTGTTCCAAAATAAGGGTAATTTCTTCCTTTTTACCCCAAAATAATGGGAATTTCTGCATTTTTGCTACAAAATAAGGGAAGTTTCTGCAATTTTATACTAAAATAAGTTAAATTTCTAACCTTTTGCCTCAAAATATAAAAAATTTCTGCCTATTTGGCCAAAAATAAGAGAAATTTCTGCATTTTTGCCACAAATTAAGGAAAATTTCTGCATTTTTGCCCAAAATTAACGGGAATTTCTGCCTTTTTTCCCTAAAATAAAGGGAATTTCTGCCTTTTTGCCCCAAAATAAGGGGAATTTAGTCTTTTTGGCCTAATATAAGGGTAATTTCTGTATTTTTGGCCTAAAATAAAGAGAAATTCTCTCTTTTTGTTCTAAAATAAGAAAAATTTCTGCATTTTGCACCAAAGTAAGGGGAATTTCAGCATTTTTGCCCCAAAATAAGTGGAATATCTGCCTTTTTACCCCAAAATTAGAGGAATTTCTGCATTTTTGCTCCAAAATTAGGGGCATTACTGTGTTTTACCTCAAATATCGGAAATTTCTGCATTTTTGCCCAAAATTATGTGGAATTTCTGCCTTTTTGCTCTAAAATAAGAAGAATTTCTGCCTTTTTGTCACAAAATAAGATGAATTTCAGGTTTTTCTCTAAAATAATGGTAATTTCTAAAATTTGCCCCCAAGAAAGCGTAATTTCTGCCTTTTTGACCTGAAAAAAAAGGAATTTCTGTATTTTAGCCACAAGATAAAGGAAATTTCTGCAATTTTGCCCAAAAATAAGGGAAATTTCTGCAATTTTGTTCCAAAAAAGGGAAATTTCAGCGATTTTGTTCCACAATAAGGGGAATTTCTGCTTTTTTGCCTCAAAATTAATGGAATTTCTGATTTTTGCCCAGAAATTAGAAGCATTACAGAATGTTTGCCCCAAAATAAGGGAAATTTCTGCAATTTGCCTCAAAATAAAGAAAATTTCTGCCTTTTTGACCCAAAAAATGTAAATTTCTGAATTTTTGCCGCAAAATAAGTGGAATTTTTGCCTTTTTGCCTAAAAATTAGTGGAATTTCCTAATTTTTCCCCAAAATTAGAAGCATTACTGCATTTTTGCCCCAAAATATAGGAAATTTCTGCAATTTTGTTCCAAAATAAAGGGAATTTCTGCCTTTTTATTGCAAAATAATTGGAATTTCTTCATTTTTGCCACAAAATAAGGAAAATTTCTGCAATATTATTTTAAAATAAGTTAAATTTCTATACTTTTGCACAAAAATAAAGGAAATTTTTGACTTTTTGGCCCCAAATGAGGGAAAAATCTGCATTTTTGCCACAAACTAAGGGAAATTCCTGCATTTTTGCTTCCCAAAAAGGGAGAATTTCTTACTTTTTGCCCTAAAATAAGGGGAATTTCTGTTTTTTTGCCCTAAAATAAGGGGAATTTAGTCTTTTTGCCTTAAATAAGGGTAATTTCTGTATTTTTGCCCTAAAATAAGAGAAATTTCTGCATTTTTGCCCCAAAATAAGGAAAATTTCTGCATTTTTGCCCTGAATTAAGGAAAATTTCTGCATTTTTGCTTCAAAATAAGGGGAATTTCTGAAATTTTTTTCCAAAATTAGGGGAATTTCTGCATTTTTGCCGCAAAATGAGAGGCATTACTTTGTTTTTGCCCCATAATAAGGGAAATTTCTTAATTTTTCCCCAAAATTAATTGGAAATTCTGCCTTTTTGCCCTAAAATAAATAGAATTTCTGCTTTTTTGGCACAAAATAAGGGGAATTTCAGTCTCCTTCCCTTAAATAAGTTTAATATCTGCATTTGGCCCTCAAATTAGTGGAATTTCTGCCTTTTTGACATAAAATGAGGGGAATTTCTGGATTTTTGTCCCATGATAAGGGAAATTTCTGCAATTTTGCCCAAAAATAAGTGAAATTTCTGACTTTTTGCCCCAAATAAGGAGAATTTCTGCCTTTTTGCCCCCAAATAAAAGAAATTTCTGCATTTTTTCCCAAAAATAATAGCAATTTCTGCCTTTTTGCCCCAAAATTAGTGAAATTTCTGTATTTTGCCCCAAAATTAGTGAAATTTCTGATATTTGCCCTAAATTTAGAAGCATTACTGCATTTTTGCCCCAAAATATGGGAAATTTCTGCAGTTTTGTTCCAAAATAAGGGTAATTTCTTCCTTTTTATCCCAAAATAATGGGAATTTCTGCATTTTTGCTACAAAATAAGGGAAGTTTCTGCAATTTTATACTAAAATAAGTTAAATTTCTAACCTTTTGCCTCAAAATATAAAAAATTTCTGCCTATTTGGCCAAAAATAAAAGAAATTTCTGCATTTTTGCCACAAATTAAGGAAAATTTCTGCATTTTTGCCCAAAATTAACGGGAATTTCTGCCTTTTTTCCCTAAAATAAAGGGAATTTCTGCCTTTTTGCCCCAAAATAAGGGGAATTTAGTCTTTTTGGCCTAATATAAGGGTAATTTCTGTATTTTTGGCCTAAAATAAAGAGAAATTCTCTCTTTTTGTTCTAAAATAAGAAAAATTTCTGCATTTTGCACCAAAGTAAGGGGAATTTCAGCATTTTTGCCCCAAAATAAGTGGAATATCTGCCTTTTTACCCCAAAATTAGAGGAATTTCTGCATTTTTGCTCCAAAATTAGGGGCATTACTGTGTTTTACCTCAAAATAAGGGAAATTTCTGCATTTTTGCCCAAAATTATGTGGAATTTCTGCCTTTTTGCTCTAAAATAAGAAGAATTTCTGCCTTTTTGTCACAAAATAAGATGAATTTCAGGTTTTTCTCTAAAATAATGGTAATTTCTAAAATTTGCCCCCAAGAAAGCGTAATTTCTGCCTTTTTGACCTGAAAAAAAAGGAATTTCTGTATTTTAGCCACAAGATAAAGGAAATTTCTGCAATTTTGCCCAAAAATAAGGGAAATTTCTGAAATTTTGTTCCAAAAAAGGGAAATTTCAGCAATTTTGTTCCACAATAAGGGGAATTTCTGCTTTTTTGCCTCAAAATTAATGGAATTTCTGATTTTTGCCCAGAAATTAGAAGCATTACAGAATGTTTGCCCCAAAATAAGGGAAATTTCTGCAATTTGCCTCAAAATAAAGAAAATTTCTGCCTTTTTGACCCAAAAAATGTAAATTTCTGAATTTTTGCCACAAAATAAGTGGAATTTTTGCCTTTTTGCCTAAAAATTAGTGGAATTTCCTAATTTTTCCCCAAAATTAGAAGCATTACTGCATTTTTGCCCCAAAATATAGGAAATTTCTGCAATTTTGTTCCAAAATAAAGGGAATTTCTGCCTTTTTATTGCAAAATAATTGGAATTTCTTCATTTTTGCCACAAAATAAGGAAAATTTCTGCAATATTATTTTAAAATAAGTTAAATTTCTATACTTTTGCACAAAAATAAAGGAAATTTTTGACTTTTTGGCCCCAAATGAGGGAAAAATCTGCATTTTTGCCACAAACTAAGGGAAATTCCTGCATTTTTGCTTCCCAAAAAGGGAGAATTTCTTACTTTTTGCCCTAAAATAAGGGGAATTTCTGTTTTTTTGCCCTAAAATAAGGGGAATTTAGTCTTTTTGCCTTAAATAAGGGTAATTTCTGTATTTTTGCCCTAAAATAAGAGAAATTTCTGCATTTTTGCCCCAAAATAAGGAAAATTTCTGCATTTTTGCCCTGAATTAAGGAAAATTTCTGCATTTTTGCTTCAAAATAAGGGGAATTTCTGAAATTTTTTTCCAAAATTAGGGGAATTTCTGCATTTTTGCCGCAAAATGAGAGGCATTACTTTGTTTTTGCCCCATAATAAGGGAAATTTCTTAATTTTTCCCCAAAATTAATTGGAATTTCTGCCTTTTTGCCCTAAAATAAATAGAATTTCTGCTTTTTTGGCACAAAATAAGGGGAATTTCAGTCTCCTTCCCTTAAATAAGTTTAATATCTGCATTTGGCCCTCAAATTAGCGGAATTTCTGCCTTTTTGACCTAAAATGAGGGGAATTTCTGGATTTTTGTCCCATGATAAGGGAAATTTCTGCAATTTTGCCCAAAAATAAGTGAAATTTCTGACTTTTTGCCCCAAATAAGGAGAATTTCTGCCTTTTTGCCTCCAAATAAAAGAAATTTCTGCATTTTTTCCCAAAAATAATAGCAATTTCTGCCTTTTTGCCCCAAAATTAGTGAAATTTCTGTATTTTGCCCCAAAATTAGTGAAATTTCTGATATTTGCCATAAATTTAGAAGCATTACTGCATTTTTGCCCCAAAATATGGGAAATTTCTGCAGTTTTGTTCCAAAATAAGGGTAATTTCTTCCTTTTTACCCCAAAATAATGGGAATTTCTGCATTTTTGCTACAAAATAAGGGAAGTTTCTGTAATTTTATACTAAAATAAGTTAAATTTCTAACCTTTTGCCTTAAAATATAAAAAATTTCTGCCCATTTGGGCAAAAATAAGAGAAATTTCTGCATTTTTGCCACAAATTAAGGAAAATTTCTGCATTTTTGCCCAAAATTAACGGGAATTTCTGCCTTTTTTCCCTAAAATAAAGGGAATTTCTGCCTTTTTGCCCCAAAATAAGGGGAATTTAGTATTTTTGGCCTAATATAAGGGTAATTTCTGTATTTTTGGCCTAAAATAAAGAGAAATTCTCTCTTTTTGTCCTAAAATAAGAAAAATTTCTGCATTTTGCACCAAAGTAAGGGGAATTTCAGCATTTTTGCCCCAAAATAAGTGGAATATCTGCCTTTTTACCCCAAAATTAGAGGAATTTCTGCATTTTTGCTCCAAAATTAGGGGCATTACTGTGTTTTACCTCAAAATAAGGGAAATTTCTGCATTTTTGCCCAAAATTATGTGGAATTTCTGCCTTTTTGCTCTAAAATAAGAAGAATTTCTGCCTTTTTGTCACAAAATAAGATGAATTTCAGGTTTTTCTCTAAAATAATGGTAATTTCTAAAATTTGCCCCCAAGAAAGCGTAATTTCTGCTTTTTTGACCTGAAAAAAAAGGAATTTCTGTATTTTAGCCACAAGATAAAGGAAATTTCTGCAATTTTGCCCAAAAATAAGGGAAATTTCTGCAATTTTGTTCCAAAAAAGGGAAATTTCAGCGATTTTGTTCCACAATAAGGGGAATTTCTGCTTTTTTGCCTCAAAATTAATGGAATTTCTGATTTTTGCCCAGAAATTAGAAGCATTACAGAATGTTTGCCCCAAAATAAGGGAAATTTCTGCAATTTGCCTCAAAATAAAGAAAATTTCTGCCTTTTTGACCCAAAAAATGTAAATTTCTGAATTTTTGCCGCAAAATAAGTGGAATTTTTGCCTTTTTGCCTAAAAATTAGTGGAATTTCCTAATTTTTCCCCAAAATTAGAAGCATTACTGCATTTTTGCCCCAAAATATAGGAAATTTCTGCAATTTTGTTCCAAAATAAAGGGAATTTCTGCCTTTTTATTGCAAAATAATTGGAATTTCTTCATTTTTGCCACAAAATAAGGAAAATTTCTGCAATATTATTTTAAAATAAGTTAAATTTCTATACTTTTGCACAAAAATAAAGGAAATTTTTGACTTTTTGGCCCCAAATGAGGGAAAAATCTGCATTTTTGCCACAAACTAAGGGAAATTCCTGCATTTTTGCTTCCCAAAAAGGGAGAATTTCTTACTTTTTGCCCTAAAATAAGGGGAATTTCTGTTTTTTTGCCCTAAAATAAGGGGAATTTAGTCTTTTTGCCTTAAATAAGGGTAATTTCTGTATTTTTGCCCTAAAATAAGAGAAATTTCTGCATTTTTGCCCCAAAATAAGGAAAATTTCTGCATTTTTGCCCTGAATTAAGGAAAATTTCTGCATTTTTGCTTCAAAATAAGGGGAATTTCTGAAATTTTTTTCCAAAATTAGGGGAATTTCTGCATTTTTGCCGCAAAATGAGAGGCATTACTTTGTTTTTGCCCCATAATAAGGGAAATTTCTTAATTTTTCCCCAAAATTAATTGGAAATTCTGCCTTTTTGCCCTAAAATAAATAGAATTTCTGCTTTTTTGGCACAAAATAAGGGGAATTTCAGTCTCCTTCCCTTAAATAAGTTTAATATCTGCATTTGGCCCTCAAATTAGTGGAATTTCTGCCTTTTTGACATAAAATGAGGGGAATTTCTGGATTTTTGTCCCATGATAAGGGAAATTTCTGCAATTTTGCCCAAAAATAAGTGAAATTTCTGACTTTTTGCCCCAAATAAGGAGAATTTCTGCCTTTTTGCCCCCAAATAAAAGAAATTTCTGCATTTTTTCCCAAAAATAATAGCAATTTCTGCCTTTTTGCCCCAAAATTAGTGAAATTTCTGTATTTTGCCCCAAAATTAGTGAAATTTCTGATATTTGCCCTAAATTTAGAAGCATTACTGCATTTTTGCCCCAAAATATGGGAAATTTCTGCAGTTTTGTTCCAAAATAAGGGTAATTTCTTCCTTTTTATCCCAAAATAATGGGAATTTCTGCATTTTTGCTACAAAATAAGGGAAGTTTCTGCAATTTTATACTAAAATAAGTTAAATTTCTAACCTTTTGCCTCAAAATATAAAAAATTTCTGCCTATTTGGCCAAAAATAAAAGAAATTTCTGCATTTTTGCCACAAATTAAGGAAAATTTCTGCATTTTTGCCCAAAATTAACGGGAATTTCTGCCTTTTTTCCCTAAAATAAAGGGAATTTCTGCCTTTTTGCCCCAAAATAAGGGGAATTTAGTCTTTTTGGCCTAATATAAGGGTAATTTCTGTATTTTTGGCCTAAAATAAAGAGAAATTCTCTCTTTTTGTTCTAAAATAAGAAAAATTTCTGCATTTTGCACCAAAGTAAGGGGAATTTCAGCATTTTTGCCCCAAAATAAGTGGAATATCTGCCTTTTTACCCCAAAATTAGAGGAATTTCTGCATTTTTGCTCCAAAATTAGGGGCATTACTGTGTTTTACCTCAAAATAAGGGAAATTTCTGCATTTTTGCCCAAAATTATGTGGAATTTCTGCCTTTTTGCTCTAAAATAAGAAGAATTTCTGCCTTTTTGTCACAAAATAAGATGAATTTCAGGTTTTTCTCTAAAATAATGGTAATTTCTAAAATTTGCCCCCAAGAAAGCGTAATTTCTGCCTTTTTGACCTGAAAAAAAAGGAATTTCTGTATTTTAGCCACAAGATAAAGGAAATTTCTGCAATTTTGCCCAAAAATAAGGGAAATTTCTGAAATTTTGTTCCAAAAAAGGGAAATTTCAGCAATTTTGTTCCACAATAAGGGGAATTTCTGCTTTTTTGCCTCAAAATTAATGGAATTTCTGATTTTTGCCCAGAAATTAGAAGCATTACAGAATGTTTGCCCCAAAATAAGGGAAATTTCTGCAATTTGCCTCAAAATAAAGAAAATTTCTGCCTTTTTGACCCAAAAAATGTAAATTTCTGAATTTTTGCCACAAAATAAGTGGAATTTTTGCCTTTTTGCCTAAAAATTAGTGGAATTTCCTAATTTTTCCCCAAAATTAGAAGCATTACTGCATTTTTGCCCCAAAATATAGGAAATTTCTGCAATTTTGTTCCAAAATAAAGGGAATTTCTGCCTTTTTATTGCAAAATAATTGGAATTTCTTCATTTTTGCCACAAAATAAGGAAAATTTCTGCAATATTATTTTAAAATAAGTTAAATTTCTATACTTTTGCACAAAAATAAAGGAAATTTTTGACTTTTTGGCCCCAAATGAGGGAAAAATCTGCATTTTTGCCACAAACTAAGGGAAATTCCTGCATTTTTGCTTCCCAAAAAGGGAGAATTTCTTACTTTTTGCCCTAAAATAAGGGGAATTTCTGTTTTTTTGCCCTAAAATAAGGGGAATTTAGTCTTTTTGCCTTAAATAAGGGTAATTTCTGTATTTTTGCCCTAAAATAAGAGAAATTTCTGCATTTTTGCCCCAAAATAAGGAAAATTTCTGCATTTTTGCCCTGAATTAAGGAAAATTTCTGCATTTTTGCTTCAAAATAAGGGGAATTTCTGAAATTTTTTTCCAAAATTAGGGGAATTTCTGCATTTTTGCCGCAAAATGAGAGGCATTACTTTGTTTTTGCCCCATAATAAGGGAAATTTCTTAATTTTTCCCCAAAATTAATTGGAATTTCTGCCTTTTTGCCCTAAAATAAATAGAATTTCTGCTTTTTTGGCACAAAATAAGGGGAATTTCAGTCTCCTTCCCTTAAATAAGTTTAATATCTGCATTTGGCCCTCAAATTAGCGGAATTTCTGCCTTTTTGACCTAAAATGAGGGGAATTTCTGGATTTTTGTCCCATGATAAGGGAAATTTCTGCAATTTTGCCCAAAAATAAGTGAAATTTCTGACTTTTTGCCCCAAATAAGGAGAATTTCTGCCTTTTTGCCTCCAAATAAAAGAAATTTCTGCATTTTTTCCCAAAAATAATAGCAATTTCTGCCTTTTTGCCCCAAAATTAGTGAAATTTCTGTATTTTGCCCCAAAATTAGTGAAATTTCTGATATTTGCCATAAATTTAGAAGCATTACTGCATTTTTGCCCCAAAATATGGGAAATTTCTGCAGTTTTGTTCCAAAATAAGGGTAATTTCTTCCTTTTTACCCCAAAATAATGGGAATTTCTGCATTTTTGCTACAAAATAAGGGAAGTTTCTGTAATTTTATACTAAAATAAGTTAAATTTCTAACCTTTTGCCTTAAAATATAAAAAATTTCTGCCCATTTGGGCAAAAATAAGAGAAATTTCTGCATTTTTGCCACAAATTAAGGAAAATTTCTGCATTTTTGCCCAAAATTAACGGGAATTTCTGCCTTTTTTCCCTAAAATAAAGGGAATTTCTGCCTTTTTGCCCCAAAATAAGGGGAATTTAGTATTTTTGGCCTAATATAAGGGTAATTTCTGTATTTTTGGCCTAAAATAAAGAGAAATTCTCTCTTTTTGTCCTAAAATAAGAAAAATTTCTGCATTTTGCACCAAAGTAAGGGGAATTTCAGCATTTTTGCCCCAAAATAAGTGGAATATCTGCCTTTTTACCCCAAAATTAGAGGAATTTCTGCATTTTTGCTCCAAAATTAGGGGCATTACTGTGTTTTACCTCAAAATAAGGGAAATTTCTGCATTTTTGCCCAAAATTATGTGGAATTTCTGCCTTTTTGCTCTAAAATAAGAAGAATTTCTGCCTTTTTGTCACAAAATAAGATGAATTTCAGGTTTTTCTCTAAAATAATGGTAATTTCTAAAATTTGCCCCCAAGAAAGCGTAATTTCTGCTTTTTTGACCTGAAAAAAAAGGAATTTCTGTATTTTAGCCACAAGATAAAGGAAATTTCTGCAATTTTGCCCAAAAATAAGGGAAATTTCTGCAATTTTGTTCCAAAAAAGGGAAATTTCAGCGATTTTGTTCCACAATAAGGGGAATTTCTGCTTTTTTGCCTCAAAATTAATGGAATTTCTGATTTTTGCCCAGAAATTAGAAGTATTACAGAATGTTTGCCCCAAAATAAGGGAAATTTCTGCAATTTGCCTCAAAATAAAGAAAATTTCTGCCTTTTTGACCCAAAAAATGGAAATTTCTGAATTTTTGCTGCAAAATAAGTGGAATTTTTGCCTTTTTGCCTAAAAATTATTGGAATTTGCTAATTTTTCCCCAAATTTAGAAGCATTACTTCATTTTTGCCCCAAAATATAGGAAATTTCTGCAATTTTGTTCCAAAATAAAGGGAATTTCTGCCTTTTTATTGCAAAATAATGGGAATTTCTTCATTTTTGCCACAAAATAAGGAAAATTTCTGCATTTTTGCCCTGAATTAAGGAAAATTTCTGCATTTTTGCTTCAAAATAAGGGGAATTTCTGAAATTTTTTTTCAAAATTAGGGGAATTTCTGCATTTTTGCCGCAAAATGAGAGGCATTACTTTGTTTTTGCCCCATAATAAGGGAAATTTCTCAATTTTTCCCCAAAATTAATTGGAATTTCTGCCTTTTTGCCCTAAAATAAATAGAATTTCTGCTTTTTTGGCACAAAATAAGGGGAATTTTAGTCTCCTTCACTTAAATAAGTTTAATATTGCAATTGGCCCTCAAATTAGCGGAATTTCTGCCTTTTTGACCTAAAATGAGGGGAATTTCTGGATTTTTGTCCCATGATAATGAAAATTTCTGCAATTTTGCACAAAAATAAGGAAAATTTCTGCCTTTTTGCCCCAAAATGAGGAGAATTTCTGCCTTTTTGCCCCCAAATAAAAGGAATTTCTGCATTTTGCCCCAAAATAATAGGAATTTCTGCTTTTTTGGCCCAAAATTAGTGAAATTTCTAAATTTTTCCCCAAAATTAGTGAAATTTCTGAATTTTGCCCCAAAATTAGAAGCATTACTGCATTTTTGCCCCAAAATATGGGAAATTTCTGCAATTTTGTTACAATATAAGGGAAATTAGTTCCATTTTACCCCAAAATTATGGGAATTTCTGCATTTTTGCTAAAAAATAAGGAAAGTTTCTGCAATTTTATCCTAAAATAAGTTAAATTTCTAAGCTTTTGCCTCAAAATAAAAGAAATTTCTGCCTATTTGACCAAATATAAGGGAAATTTCTGCATTTTTCCACAAATTAAGGAAAATTTCTGCATTTTTGCTCAAAATTAAATGGAATTTCTGTATTTTTGCCCTAAAATAAGAATTTCTGCCTTTAAGGCACACATTAAGGGGAATTTAAGTCTTTTTCCCTAAATTAAGTTTAATTTCTGCAATTTGCTCTCAAATTAGCGGAATTTCTGCCTTTTTGACCTTAAATAAGCGGAATTTCTGCATTTTTGCTCCAAAATAAGAAGAATTTCAGCATTTTTGCTCAAAAATAATGGGAATTTCTACATTTTTACCCCCAAATTAGGGGAATTTCCGCCTTTTTGCTCCTAAGTTAGGGGCATTACTGTGTTTTTGCCCCAAAATAAGGGAAATTTCTGCATTTTTGCCCAAAATTATGTGGAATTTCTGCCTTTTTGCTCTAAAATAAGAAGAATTTCTGCTTTTTTGGCACATAATAAGAGGAATTTCAGGCTTTTTCTCTAAAATAAGGGTAATTTCTAAAATTTGCCCTCAAGAAAGCGTAATTTCTGCCTTTTTGACCTGAAATAAGAGGAATTTCTGTATTTTGGCAACAAGATAAGGGAAATTTCTGCAATTTTGCCCAAAAATAATGGAAATTTCTGCAATTTTGTCCCAAAAAAGGGAAATTTCTGCAATTTTGCCCACAATTAGGGGAATTTCTTCAGTTTTGCCTCAAATTAATGGAATTTCTCATTTTTGCCCCAAAATTAGAAGCATTACAGAATTTTTGTCCGAAAATAAAGGAAATTTCTGCAATTTGCCTCAAAATAAAAAAAAATTTCTGCTTTTTTGACCCAAAAAAAGAAAATTTCTGAATTTTTGCCGCAAAATAAGTGGAATTTCTGCCTTTTTGCAACAAAATCAGTGGAATTTCTGAATTTTGCCCCAAAATTAGAAGCATTACTGCATTTTTGCCTCAAAATATGGAAAATTTTTTCAATTTTGTTCCAAAATAATGGGAATTTCTGCGTTTTTACCGCAAAATAATGGAAATTTCTTCATTTTTGCCACAAAATAAGGGAAAATTCTGCAATATTATCCTAAAATAAGTTAAATTTCTATACTTTTGCACCAAAATAAAAGAAATTTCTGCCTTTTGGCCCCAAATAAAAGGAAAAATCTGCATTTTTGCCCCAAATTAAGGGAAATTTCTGCATTTTTGCTCAAAAAAGGGGAATTTCAGGCTTTTTCCCTATAATTAGGGTAATTTCTGGAATTTGCCCCCAAATTAGCGGAATTTCTGGCTTTTTGACCTGAAATAAGGGAAATTTCTGGATTTTTGTCCCATGATAAGGGAAATTTCTGCAATTTTGCCCAAAAATAAGGGAAATTTCTGCCTTTTGCCCCAAAATAAAGAGAATTTTTGCCTTTTTTCCCAAAAATAATAGGAGTTTCTGCAATTTTGCTCCAAATAAATGTTGATTTTCTGCATTTTTGCTCCAAAATAAAGGCATTTTCTGCAATTTTGACACAAAATTAGGGGAATTTCTGCAATTTTGCCTGAAAATAAAGGAAATTTCTTCAATTTTGCCCCAAAATTAGGGGAATTTCTGCATTTTTGCCCCAAAATAAGGCAAATTTCTGCAATTTTGCCCTATAATTAGAGTAATTTCTGCTTTTTTACCCTATAATAAGGGAAATTTATGCAATTTTGCACCAAAATAAGAAAATTTTCTGCATTTTTGCTCCAAAATAAAAGGAATTTTTGCCTTTGTGAAACAAAAAAAAGGAATTTCTACAATTTTGTTCCAAAATAAGGGGAATTTCAGCATTTTTGCCCCTAAATAAGAGGAATTTCTGCCTCTTTGGCGCAATAAAGAGGGAATTTCAGTCTTTTTGCCCTAAAATAAAGGTAATTTCTACATTTTGACACCAAGTATGTGGTATTTTTGCATTTTTGACCCGAAATAAGGGTGAATTCTGCAATTTTGCCCCAAAATAAGAGAAATTTCTGCAATTTTGTCCCAAAAAGGGAAATTTCAGCAATTTTGCCCCACAATAAGGGGAATTTCTGCCTTTTGCCCCAAAATTAGGGGAATTTCTGCATTTTTGCCGCAAAATTAGGGGCATTACTGTGTTTTTGCCCCAAAATACGTTAAATTTCTGCATTTTTCCCCAAAATTAATTGGAATTTCTCACTTTTTGCCATAAAATAAGAAGTTTTTCTGCTTTTTTGGCACAAAATAAGGGGAATTTCAGTCTTCTTCCCTTAAATAAGTTTAATATCTGCAATTGGCGATCAAATTAGCAGAATTTCTGCCTTTTTCACCTAAAATAAGGGGAATTTCTGGATTTTTGTCCCATGATAAGGGAAATTTCTGCAATTTTGCCCAAAAATAAGGGAAATTTCTGCCTTTTTGCCCCAAAATGAGGAGAATTTCTGCCTTTTTGCCCCCAAATAGAAGGAATTTCTGCCTTTTTGCCCCAAAATTAGTGAAATTTCTGAATTTTGCCTTAAAATTAGGGAAATTTCTGATATTTGCCCTAAAATTAGAAGCATTACTGCATTTTAGCCCCAAAATATAGGAAATTTCTGCAATTTTGTTCCAAAATATGGGAAATTTCTTCCTTTTTACCCCAAAATAATGGGAATTTCTGCATTTTTGCTACAAAATAAGGGAAGTTTCTGCAATTTTATACAAAAATAAGTTAAATTTCTAACCTTTTGCCTCAAAATATAAGAAATTTCTGCCTATTTGACCAAAAATGAGAGAAATTTCTGCATTTTTGCCACAAATTAAGGAAAATTTCTGCATTTTTGCCCAAAATTAACGAGAATTTCTGCCTTTTTTTCCTAAAATAAGTGGAATTTCTGCCTTTTTGCCCCAAAATAAGGGGAATTTAGTATTTTTGGCCTAATATAAGGGCAATTTCTGTATTTTTGGCCTAAAATAAAGAGAAATTCTGTCTTTTTGCCCTAAAATAAGAAAAATTTCTGCATTTTTGCTCAAAAATAAGGGGAGTTTTAGCATTTTTGCTCTAAAATTAGGGGCATTACTGTGTTTTACCTCAAAATAAGGGAAATTTCTGCATTTTTGCACCAAAATTAGTGAAATTTCTGAATTTTGCCCCAAAATTTGTGAAATTTTGAATTTTGCCACAAATTTAGAAGCATTACTGCATTTTTGCACCAAAATATGGGAAATTTCTGCAATTTTGTTACAAAATAAAGGAAATTAGTTTCTTTTTACCCCAAAATAATGGGAATTTCTGCATTTTTGCTACAAAATAATGGAAGTTTCTGCAATTTTATCTTAAAATAAGTTAAATTACTAAGGTTTTGCCTCAAAATAAAAGAAATTTCTGCCTATTTGGCCAAAAATAAGGGAAATTTCTGCTTTTTTCCACAAATTAAGGAAAATTTCTGCATTTTTGCTCAAAATTAAGTGGAATTTCTGCATTTTTGCCCAAAATTATGTGGAATTTCGGCCTTTTTGCTCTAAAATAAGAAGAATTTCTGCTTTTTTGGCACAAAATAAGAGGAATTTCAGGCTTTTTCTCTAAAATAAGGGAAATTTCTAAAATTTGCCCTCAAAAAATCGTAATTTCTGCCTTTTTGACCTGAAATAATAGGAATTTCTATATTTTGGCAACAAGATAAGGGAAATTTCTGCAATTTTGCCCAAAAAAAATGGAAATTTTTGTAATTTTGTTCCAAAAAAGGAAAATTTCTGCAATTTTGCTCCACAATAAGGGAAATTTCTTCCTTTTTGCCCCAAAATTAATGGAATTTCTCATTTTTGCCCCAAAATTAGAAGCATTACAGAATTTTTGCCCCAAAATAAGGGAAATTTCTGCAATTTGCCTCAAAATAAATGAAATTTCTGCTTTTTTGACCCAAAAAAGGGAAATTTCTGAATTTTTGCCGCAAAATAAGTGGAATTTCTGCCTTTTTGCACCAAAATTAGTTGAATTTCTGAATTTTGCCCCAAAATTAGAAGCATTACTGCATTTTTGCCTCAAATATGGAAAGTTATTTCAATTTTGTTCCAAAATAATTGGAATTTCTGAGTTTTTACCGCATAATAATGGGAATTTCTTCATTTTTGCCACAAAATAAGGGAAAATTCTGCAATATTATCCTAAAATAAGTTAAATTTCTATACTTTTGCACCAAAATAAGGGAAATTTCTGCCTTTTTGGCCCCAAATAAGGGGAAAAATCTGCATTTTTGCCCCAAATTAAGGGAAATTTCTGCATTTTTGCCCAAAAAAAGGGGAATTTCAGGCTTTTTCCCTATAATTAGGGTAATTTCTGGAATTTGCCCCCAAATTAGCGGAATTTCTGCCTTTTTGACCTGAAATAAAGGAAATTTCTGGATTTTTGTCCCATGATAAGGGAAATTTCTGCAATTTTGCCCAAAAATAATGGAAATTTTTGCCTTTTGCCCCAAAATAATGAGAATTATTGCCTTTTTGCCCCAAAATAAGAGGAGTTTCTGCAATTTTGCTCCAAATTAATGTTGATTTTCTGCATTTTTGCTCCAAAATAAAGGCATTTTCTGCAATTTTGACACAAAATTAGGGGAATTTCTGCAATTTTGCCTGAAAATAAAGGAAATTTCTGCAATTTTGCCCCAAAATTAGGGGAATTTCTGCATTTTTGCCTCAAAATAAGGCAAATTTCTGCAATTTTGTCCTATAATTAGAGGAATTTCGGCCTTTTTACCCTATAATAAAAAAAATTTATGCAATTTGCACCAAAATAAAAAAATTTTCTGCATTTTTGCTCCAAAATAAAAGGAATTTCTGCCTTTTTGAAACAAAAAAAAGGAATTTCTACAATTTTGTTCCAAAATAAGGGGAATTTCAGCATTTTTGCCCCTAAATAAGAGTAATTTTTGCCTCTTTTGCACAAAAAAGAGGGAATTTCAGTCTTTTTGCCCTAAAATAACGGTAATTTCTACATTTTGACACCAAGTATGAAGTATTTCTGCATTTTTGACCCGAAATAAGGGTGAATTCTGCAATTTTGCCCCAAAATAAGAGAAATTTCTGCAATTTTGTCCCAAAAAAGGGAAATTTCAGCAATTTTGCCCCACAATAATGGGAATTTCTGCCTTTTGCCCCAAAATTAGGGGAATTTCTGCATTTTTGCCGCAAAATTAGGGGCATTACTGTGTTTTTGCCCCAAAATACGTTAAATTTCTGCATTTTTTCCACAAAATTAATTGGAATTACTGCTTTTTTGCCCTAAAATAAGAAGAATTTCTGCTTTTTTGGCACAAAATAATGGGAATTTCATTCTTCTTCCCCTAAAGAAGTTTAATATCTGCAATTGGCGATCAAATTAGCAGAATTTCTGCCTTTTTGACCTAAAATAAGAAAAATTTCTGGATTTTTGTCCCATGATAAGGGAAATTTCTGCAATTTTGCCCAAAAATAAGGGAAATTTCTGCCTTTTGGCCCCATAATGAGGAGAATTTCTGCCTCTTTGCCCCAAAATAGAAGGAATTTCTACATTTTTGCCCCTAAATAATAAGAATTTCTGCCTTTTTCCCCAAAATTAGTGAAATTTCTGAATTTTGCCCGAAAATTAGTGAAATTTCTGATATTTGCCCTAAAATTAGAAGCATTACTGCATTTCTGCCCCAAAATATAGGAAATTTCTGCAATTTTGTTCCAAAATATGGGAAATTTCTTCCTTTTTACCCCAAAATAATGGGAATTTCTGCATTTTTGCTACAAAATAAGGGAAGTTTCTGCAATTTTATACTAAAATAAATTAAATTTCTAACCTTTTGCCTCAAAATATAAGAAATTTCTGCCTATTTGGCCAAAAATAAGAGAAATTTTTGTATTTTTGCCACAAATTAAGGAAAATTTCTGCATTTTTGCCCAAAATTAACGGGAATTTCTGCCTTTTTTCCTTAAAATAAGGGGAATTTCTGCCTTTTAGCCCCAAAATAAAGGGAATTTAGTATTTTTTGCCTAATATAAGGGTAATTTCTGTATTTTTGGCCTAAAATAAAGAGAAATTCTGTCTTTTTGCCCTAAAATAAGAAAAATTTCTGCATTTTTGCTCCAAAATAATAGGAATTTCAGCATTTTTGCTCCAAAATTAGGGGCATTACTGTGTTCTACCTCAAAATAAGGGAAATTTCGGCATTTTTGCCCAAAATTATGTGGAATTTTTGCCTTTTTGCTCTAAAATAAGAAGAATTTCTGGCTTTTTTGTCACAAAATAAGAGGAATTTCAGGCTTTTTCTCTAAAATAAGGGTAATTTCTAAAATTTGTTTCCAAGAAAGCGTAATTTCTGCTTTTTGACCTGAAAAAAAAGGAATTTCTCTATTTTGGCCACAAGATAAGGGAAATTTCTGCAATTTTGTTCTAAAAAAGGGAAATTTCAGCAATTTTGCTCCACAATAAGGGGAATTTCTTCCTTTTGCCTCAAAATTAATGGAATTTCTGATTTTTGCCCAGAAATTAGAAGCATTACAGAATTTTTGCCAGAAATAAGGGACATTTCTGCAATTTGCCTCAAAATAAAGAAAATTTGTGCCTTTTTGATCCAAAAAATGGAAATTTCTGAAATTTTGCCGCTAAATAAGTGGAATTTTTGCCTTTTTGCCACAAAATTTGTGGAATTTCCTAATATTTCTCCGAAATTAGAAGCATTACTGCATTTTTGCCCCAAAATATAGGAAATTTCTGCAATTTTGTTTCAAAATAAAGGGAATTTCTGCCTTTTTATTGCCAAATAATGGGAATTTCTTCATTTTTGCCACAAAATAAGGGAAATTTCTGCAATATTATTTTAAAATAAGTTAAATTTCTATACTTTTGCACAAAAATAAGGGAAATTTTTGACTTTTTGGCCCCAAATGAGGGAAAAATCTGCATTTTTGCCACAAACTAAGGGAAATTCCTGCATTTTTGCTTCCCAAAAAGGGAGAATTTCTTACTTTTTGCCCTAAAATAAGGGGAATTTCTGTTTTTTTGCCCTAAAATAAGGGGAATTTAGTCTTTTTGCCTTAAATAAGGGTAATTTCTGTATTTTTGCCCTAAAATAAGAGAAATTTCTGCATTTTTGCCCCAAAATAAAGAAAATTTCGGCATTTTTGCCCAAAATTATGTGGAATTTCTGCCTTGTTGCTCTAAAATAAGAAGAGTTTCTGCTTTTTTGGCACAAAATAAGAGGAATTTCAGGCTTTTTCTATAAAATAAGGGAAATTTCTAAAATTTGCCCTCAAGAAAGCGTAATTTCTGCCTTTTTGACCTGAAATAATAGGAATTTCTATATTTTGGCAACAAGATAAGAGAAATTTCTGCAATTTTGCCCAAAAAAAATGGAAATTTGTGTAATTTGGTCCCAAAAAAGAGAAATTTCTGCAATTTTGCTCCACAATAAGGGAAATTTCTTTCTTTTTGCCCCAAAATTAATGGAATTTCTCATTTTTGCCCCAAAATTAGAATTATTACAGAATTTTTGCCCCAAAATAAGGGAAATTTCTGCAATTTGCCTCAAAATAAAGGAAATTTCTGCTTTTTTGACCCAAAAAAGGGAAATTTCTGAATTTTTGCCGCAAAATAAGTGGAATTTCTGCCTTTTTGCACCAAAATTAGTGGAATTTCTGAATTTTGCCCCAAAATTAGAAGCATTACTGCATTTTTGCCTCAAAATATGGAAAATTTTTTCAATTTTGTTCCAAAATAATGGGAATTTCTGCGTTTTTACCGCAAAATAATGGAAATTTCTTCATTTTTGCCACAAAATAAGGGAAAATTCTGCAATATTATCCTAAAATAAGTTAAATTTCTATACTTTTGCACCAAAATAAAAGAAATTTCTGCCTTTTGGCCCCAAATAAAAGGAAAAATCTGCATTTTTGCCCCAAATTAAGGGAAATTTCTGCATTTTTGCTCAAAAAAAGGGGAATTTCAGGCTTTTTCCCTATAATTAGGGTAATTTCTGGAATTTGCCCCCAAATTAGCGGAATTTCTGCCTTTTTGACCTGAAATAAAGGAAATTTCTAGATTTTTGTCCCATGATAAGAGAAATTTCTGCAATTTTGCCCAAAAATAATGGAAATTTTTGCCTTTTGCCCCAAAATAATGAGAATTATTGCCTTTTTGCCCCAAAATAAGAGGAGTTTCTGCAATTTTGCTCCAAATTAATGTTGATTTTCTGCATTTTTGCTCCAAAATAAAGGCATTTTCTGCAATTTTGACACAAAATTAGGGGAATTTCTGCAATTTTGCCTGAAAATAAAGGAAATTTCTGCAATTTTGCCCCAAAATTAGGGGAATTTCTGCATTTTTGCCCCAAAATAAGGCAAATTTCTGCAATTTTGTCCTATAATTAGAGGAATTTCGGCCTTTTTACCCTATAATCAGGAAAATTTATGCAATTTGCACCAAAATAAGAAAATTTTCTGCATTTTTGCTCCAAAATAAAAGGAATTTCTGCCTTTTTGAAACAAAAAAAAAAAGGAATTTCTACAATTTTGTTCCGAAATAAGGGGAATTTCAGCATTTTTGCCCCTAAATAAGAGGAATTTCTGCCTCTTTTGCACAAAAAAGAGGGAATTTCAGTCTTTTTGCCCTAAAATAACGGTAATTTCTACATTTTGACACCAAGTATGAAGTATTTCTGCATTTTTGACTCGAAATAAGGGTGAATTCTGCAATTTTGCCCCAAAATAAGAGAAATTTCTGCAATTTTGTCCCAAAAAAGGGAAATTTCAGCAATTTTGCCCCACAATAATGGGAATTTCTGCCTTTTGCCCCAAAATTAGGGGAATTTCTGCATTTTTGCCACAAAATTAGGGGCATTACTGTGTTTTTGCCCCAAAATACGTTAAATTTCTGCATTTTTTCCCCAAAATTAATTGGAATTACTGCTTTTTTGCCCTAAAATAAGAAGAATTTCTGCTTTTTTGGCACAAAATAATGGGAATTTCATTCTTCTTCCCTTAAATAAGTTTAATATCTGCAATTGGCGATCAAATTAGTGGAATTTCTGCCTTTTTGACCTAAAATAAGAAAAATTTCTGGATTTTTGTCCCATGATAAGGGAAATTTCTGCAATTTTGCCCAAAAATAAGGGAAATTTCTGCCTTTTGGCCCCATAATGAGGAGAATTTCTGCCTCTTTGCCCCAAAATAGAAGGAATTTCTGCATTTTTGCCCCTAAATAATAAGAATTTCTGCCTTTTTCCCCAAAATTAGTAAAATTTCTGAATTTTGCCCGAAAATTAGTGAAATTTCTGATATTTGCCCTAAAATTAGAAGCATTACTGCATTTCTGCCCCAAAATATAGGAAATTTCTGCAATTTTGTTCCAAAATATGGGAAATTTCTTCCTTTTTACCCCAAAATAATGGGAATTTCTGCATTTTTGCTACAAAATAAGGGAAGTTTCTGCAATTTTATACTAAAATAAATTAAATTTCTAACCTTTTGCCTCAAAATATAAGAAATTTCTACATATTTGGCCAAAAATAAGAGAAATTTTTGCATTTTTGCCACAAATTAAGGAAAATTTCTGCATTTTTGCCCAAAATTAACGGGAATTTCTGCCTTTTTTCCTTAAAATAAGGGGAATTTCTGCCTTTTAGCCCCAAAATAAAGAGAATTTAGTATTTTTTGCCTAATATAAGGGTAATTTCTGTATTTTTGGCCTAAATAAAGAGAAATTCTGTCTTTTTGCCCTAAAATAAGAAAAATTTCTGCATTTTTGCTCCAAAATAATAGGAATTTCAGCATTTTTGCTCCAAAATTAGGGGCATTACTGTGTTCTACCTCAAAATAAGGGAAATTTCGGCATTTTTGCCCAAAATTATGTGGAATTTCTGCCTTTTTGCTTTAAAATAAGAAGAATTTCTGGCTTTTTTGTCACAAAATAAGAGGAATTTCAGGCTTTTTCTCTAAAATAAGGGTAATTTCTAAAATTTGTTTCCAAGAAAGCGTAATTTCTGCTTTTTGACCTGAAAAAAAAGGAATTTCTCTATTTTGGCCACAAGATAAGGGAAATTTCTGCAATTTTGTTCCAAAAAAGGGAAATTTCAGCAATTTTGCTCCATAATAAGGGGAATTTCTTCCTTTTGCCTCAAAATTAATGGAATTTCTGATTTTTGCCCAGAAATTAGAAGCATTACAGAATTTTTGCCCCAAAATAAGGGATATTTCTGCAATTTGCCTCAAAATAAAGAAAATTTGTGCCCTTTTGACCCAAAAAATGGAAATTTCTGAAATTTTGCCGCTAAATAAGTGGAATTTTTGCCTTTTTGCCACAAAATTTGTGGAATTTCCTAATTTTTCTCCGAAATTAGAAGCATTACTGCATTTTTGCCCCAAAATATAGGAAATTTCTGCAATTTTGTTTCAAAATAAAGGGAATTTCTGCCTTTTTATTGCAAAATAATGGGAATTTCTTCATTTTTGCCACAAAATAAGGGAAATTTCTGCAATATTATTTTAAAATAAGTTAAATTTCTATACTTTTGCACAAAAATAAGGGAAATTTTTGACTTTTTAGCCCCAAATAAGGGGAAAATCTGCATTTTTGCCACAAATTAAGGAAAATTTCTGCATTTTTGCCACCCAAAAAGGGAGAATTTCTTACTTTTTGCCCTAAAATAAGGGGAATTTCTGTTTTTTTGCCCTAAAATAAGGGGAATTTAGTCTTTTTGCCTTAAATAGGGGTAATTTCTGTATTTTTGCCCTAAAATAAGAGAAATTTCTGCATTTTTGCCCCAAAATAAGGGGAATTTCTGTATTTTTGCCCTGAATTAAGGAAAATTTCTGCATTTTTGCTCCAAAATAAGGGGAATTTCTGCAATTTTTTTCCAAAATTAGGGGAATTTCTGCAATTTTGCCCCAAAATAAGGGAAATTTCTGCAATTTGGCCTAAAAATTATGGGAATTTCTGCAATTTTGCCCCAAAATAAGGGAAATTTCTGCAATTTTGCCCTATAATTAGGGGAATTTCTGCCTTTTTGCCCTATAATAAGGGAAATTTATGCAATTTTGCACCAAAATAAGGGAATCTTCTGCATTTTTCCTCCAAAATAAAAGGAATTTCTGCATTTTTGAAACAAAAAAAAGGGAATTTCTGCAATTTTGCCCACAATAAGGGGAATTTCTTTTTTTTTGCCCCAAAATTAATGGAATTTCTCATTTTTGCCCCAAAATTAGAAGCATTACAGAATTTTTGCCCTAAAATAAGGGATATTTCTGCAATTTGCCTCAAAATAAAGGAAATTTCTGCTTTTTTGACCAAAAAGGGAAATTTCTGAATTTTTGCCGCAAAATAAGTGGAATTTCTGCCTTTTTGCACCAAAATTAGTGGAATTTCTGAATTTTGCCCCAAAATTAGAAGCATTACTGCATTTTCTCCTCAAATACGGAAAGTTATTTCAATTATGTTCCAAAATAATGTGAATTTCTGCATTTTTACCGCAAAATAATGGGAATTTCTTCATTTTTGCCACAAAATAAGGGAAAATTCTGCAATATTATCCTAAAATAAGTTAAATTTCTATACTTTTGCACCAAAATAAGGGAAATTTCTACCTTTTTTGCCCCAAATAAGGGGAAAAATCTGCATTTTTGCCCCAAATTAAGGGAAATTTCTGCATTTTTGCCCAAAAAAAGGGGAATTTCAGGCTTTTTCCCTATAATTAGGGTAATTTCTGGAATTTGCCCCCAAATTAGCAGAATTTCTGCCTTTTTGTCCTGAAATAAGGGAAATTTCTGGATTTTTGTCCCATGATAAGGAAAATATCTGCAATTTTGCCCCAAAATAAAGGAAATTTCTGCCTTTTGCCCCAAATTAATGAGAATTTTTGCTTTTTTGCCCCAAAATAAGAGGAGTTTCTGCAATTTTGCTCCAAATTAATGTTGATTTTCTGCATTTTTGCTCCAAAATAAAGGCATTTTCTGCAATTTTGACACAAAATTAGGGGAATTTCTGCAATTTTGCCTAAAAATAAAGGAAATTTCTGCAATTTTGCCCTAAAATTAGAGGAATTTCTGCATTTTTGCCCCAAAATAAGGCAAATTTCTGCAATTTCGCCCTATAATTAGAGTAATTTCTTCCTTTTTACCCTATAATAAGGAAAATTTATGCAATTTTGCACCAAAATAAGAAAATTTTCTGCATTTTTGCTCCAAAATAAAAGGAATTTCTGGCTTTTTGAAACAAAAAAAAAAAGGAATTTCTACAATTTTGTTCCAAAATAAGGGGAATTTCAGCATTTTTGCCCCTAAATAATAGGAATTTCTGCCTCTTTGGCACAAAAAAGTGGGAATTTCAGTCTTTTTGCCCTAAAATATGGGTAATTTCTACAGTTTGACACCAAGTATGAGGTATTTCTGCCTTTTTGACCCGAAATAAGGGTGTATTCTGCAATTTTGCCCCAAAATAGGAGAAATTTCTGCAATTTTGTCCCAAAAAAAGGAAATTTCAGCAATTTTGCCCCACATTAAGGGGAATTTCTGCCTTTTGCCCCAAAATTAGGGGAATTTCTGCATTTTTGCCGCAAAATTAGGTGCATTACTGTGTTTTTGCCCCAAAATACGTTAAATTTCTGCATTTTTCCCCAAAATTAATTGGAATTTCTGCCTTTTTGCCCTAAAATAAGAAGAATTTCTGGCTTTTTGGCACAAAATAAGGGGAATTTCAGTCTTCTTCCCTTAAATAAGTTTAATATCTGCAATTGGCGATCAAATTAGCGGAATTTCTGCCTTTTTGACCTAAAATGAGGGGAATTTCTGGATTTTTGACCAAAATTATATGGAATTTCTGCCTTTTTGCTCTAAAATAAGAAGAATTTCTGCTTTTTTGGCACAAAATAAGAGGAATTTCAGGCTTTTTCTCTAAAATAAGGGTAATTTCTAAAATTTGCCCTCAAGAAAGCATAATTTCTGCATTTTTGACCTGAAATAAAAGGAATTTCTGTATTTTGGCAACAAGATAAGGGAAATTTCTGCAATTTTGCCCAAAAATAAGGGAAATTTCTGCAATTTTGTCCCAAAAAAGGGAAATTTCTGCAATTTTGCCCACAATAAGGGGAATTTCTTCCTTTTTGCCCCAAAATTAATGGAATTCCTCATTTTTGCCCCAAAATTAGAAGCATTACAGAATTTTTGCCCCAAAATAAGGGAAATTTCTGCAATTTGCCTTAAAATAAAAAAAAATTCTGCTTTTTTGACCCAACAAAGGGAAATTTCTGAATTTTTGCCGCAAAATAAGTGGAATTTCTGCCTTTTTGCACCAAAATCAGTGGAATTTCTGAATTTTGCCCCAAAATTAGAAGCATTACTGCATTTTTGTCTCAAAATATGGAAAATTTTTTCAATTTTGTTCCAAGATAATGGAAATTTCTGCGTTTTTACCGCAAAATAATTGGAATTTCTTCATTTTTGCCACAAAATAAGGGAAAATTCTGCAATATTATCCTAAAATAAGTTAAATTTCTATACTTTTGCACCAAAATAAGGGAAATTTCTGCCTTTTGGCCCCAAATAAGGGGAAAAATCTGCATTTTTGCCCCAAAATAAGGGAAATTTCTGCATTTGTGTACAAAAAAGGGGAATTTCAGGCTTTTTCCCTTTAATTAGGGTAATTTCTGGAATTTTCCCCCAAATTAGCGGAATTTCTGCCTTTTTGACCTGAAATAAGGGAAATTTCTTGATTTTTGTCCCATGATAAGGGAAATTTCTGCAATTTTGCCCAAAAATAAGGGAAATTTCTGCCTTTTGCCCCAAAATAAGAATTGTTGCCTTTTTTCCCCAAAATAAGAGGAGTTTCTGCAATTTTGCTCCAAATTAATGTTGATTTTCTGCTCCAAAATAAAGGCATTTTCTGCAATTTTGACACAAAATTAGGGGAATTTCTGCATTTTTGCCTCAAAATAAGGCAAATTTCTGCAATTTTGCCCTGTAATTAGAGGAATTTCTAACTTTTTACCCTATAATAAGGAAAATTTATGCAATTTTGCACCAAAATAAGAAAATTTTCTGCATTTTTGCTCCAAAATAAAAGGAATTTCTGCCTTTTTGAAAAAAAAAAGGAATTTCTACAATTTTGTTCCAAAATAAGGGGAATTTCAGCATTTTTGCCCCTAAATAAAAGGAATTTCTGCCTCTTTGGCGCAAAAAAGAGGGAATTTCAGTCTTTTTGCCCTAAAATAAGGGTAATTTCTACATTTTGACACCAAGTATGAGGTATTTCTGCATTTTTGACCCGAAATAAGGGTGAATTCTGCAATTTTGCCCCAAAATAAGAGAAATTTCTGCAATTTTGTCCCAAAAAAGGAAATTTCAGTAATTTTGCCCCACAATAAGGGGAATTTCTTCCTTTTTGCCCCAAAATTAATGGAATTCCTCATTTTTGCCTCAAAATTAGATGCATTACAGAATTTTTGACCCAAAATAAGGGAAATTTCTGCAATTTGCCTCAAAATAAAAAAAAATTTCTGCTTTTTTGACCCAAAAAAGGGAAATTTCTGAATTTTTGCCGCAAAATAAGTGGAATTTCTGCCTTTGTGCACCAAAATCAGTGGAATTTCTGAATTTTGCCCCAAAATTAGAAGCATTACTGCATTTTTGCCTCAAAATATGGAAAATTTTTTCAATTTTGTTCCAAAATAATGGGAATTTCTGCGTTTTTACCGCAAAATAATTGGAATTTCTTCATTTTTGCCACAAAATAAGGGAAAATTCTGCAATATTATCCTAAAATAAGTTAAATTTCTATACTTTTCACCAAAATAAGGGAAATTTCTGCCTTTTGGCCCCAAATAAGGGGAAAAATCTGCATTTTTGCCCCATAATAAGGAAAATTTCTGCATTTTTGCTCAAAAAAGGGGAATTTCAGGCTTTTTCCCTATAATTAGGGTAATTTCTGAAATTTGCCCCCAAATTAGCGGAATTTCTGCCTTTTTGACCTGAAATAAGGGAAATTTCTTGATTTTTGTCCCATGATAAGGGAAATTTCTGCAATTTTGCCCAAAAATAAGGGAAATTTCTGCCTTTTGCCCCAAAATAAGAATTGTTGCCTTTTTTCCCCAAAATAAGAGGGGTTTCTGCAATTTTGCTCCAAATTAATGTTGATTTTCTGCATTTTTGCTCCAAAATAAAGGCATTTTCTGCAATTTTGACACAAAATTAGGGGAATTTCTGCAATTTTGCCTAAAAATAAAGGAAATTTCTGCAATTTTGCCCTAAAATTAGAGGAATTTCTGCATTTTTGCCCCAAAATAAGGCAAATTTCTGAAATTTCGCCCTATAATTAGAGTATTTTCTGCCTTTTTACCCTATAATAAGGAAAATTTATGCAATTTTGCACCAAAATAAGAAAATTTTCTGCATTTTTGCTCCAAAATAAAAGGAATTTCTGGCTTTTTGAAACAAAAAAAAAAGGAATTTCTACAATTTTGTTCCAAAATAAGGGGAATTTCAGCATTTTTGCCCCTAAATAATAGGAATTTCTGCCTCTTTGGCACAAAAAAGTGGGAATTTCAGTCTTTTTGCCCTAAAATATGGGTAATTTCTACAGTTTGACACCAAGTATGAGGTATTTCTGCCTTTTTGACCCGAAATAAGGGTGTATTCTGGAATTTTGCCCCAAAATAGAAGAAATTTCTGCAATTTTGTCCCAAAAAAAGGAAATTTCAGCAATTTTGCCCCACATTAAGGGGAATTTCTGCCTTTTGCCCCAAAATTAGGGGAATTTCTGCATTTTTGCCGCAAAATTAGGGGCATTACTGTGTTTTTGCCCCAAAATACGTTAAATTTCTGCATTTTTCCCCAAAATTAATTGGAATTTCTGCCTTTTTGCCCTAAAATAAGAAGAATTTCTGGCTTTTTGGCACAAAATAAGGGGAATTTCAGTCTTCTTCCCTTAAATAAGTTTAATATCTGCAATTGGCGATCAAATTAGCGGAATTTCTGCCTTTTTGACCTAAAATGAGGGGAATTTCTGGATTTTTGACCAAAATTATATGGAATTTCTGCCTTTTTGCTCTAAAATAAGAAGAATTTCTGCTTTTTTGGCACAAAATAAGAGGAATTTCAGGCTTTTTCTCTAAAATAAGGGTAATTTCTAAAATTTGCCCTCAAGAAAGCATAATTTCTGCATTTTTGACCTGAAATAAAAGGAATTTCTGTATTTTGGCAACAAGATAAGGGAAATTTCTGCAATTTTGCCCAAAAATAAGGGAAATTTCTGCAATTTTGTCCCAAAAAAGGGAAATTTCTGCAATTTTGCCCACAATAAGGGGAATTTCTTCCTTTTGCCCCAAAATTAATGGAATTCCTCATTTTTGCCCCAAAATTAGAAGCATTACAGAATTTTTGCCCCAAAATAAGGGAAATTTCTGCAATTTGCCTCAAAATAAAAAAAAAATTCTGCTTTTTTGACCCAACAAAGGGAAATTTCTGAATTTTTGCCGCAAAATAAGTGGAATTTCTGCCTTTGTGCACCAAAATCAGTGGAATTTCTGAATTTTGCCCCAAAATTAGAAGCATTACTGCATTTTTGCCTCAAAATATGGAAAATTTTTTCAATTTTGTTCCAAGATAATGGGAATTTCTGCGTTTTTACCGCAAAATAATTGGAATTTCTTCATTTTTGCCACAAAATAAGGGAAAATTCTGCAATATTATCCTAAAATAAGTTAAATTTCTATACTTTTGCACCAAAATAAGGGAAATTTCTGCCTTGTGGCCCCAAATAAGGGGAAAAATCTGCATTTTTGCCCCAAAATAAGGGAAATTTCTGCATTTTTGCTCAAAAAAGGGGAATTTCAGGCTTTTTCCCTATAATTAGGGTAATTTCTGGAATTTGCCCCCAAATTAGCGGAATTTCTGCCTTTTTGACCTGAAATAAGGGAAATTTCTTGATTTTTGTCCCATGATAAGGGAAATTTCTGCAATTTTGCCCAAAAATAAGGGAAATTTCTGCCTTTTGCCCCAAAATAAGAATTGTTGCCTTTTTTCCCCAAAATAAGAGGGGTTTCTGCAATTTTGCTCCAAATTAATGTTGATTTTCTGCATTTTTGCTCCAAAATAAAGGCATTTTCTGCAATTTTGACACAAAATTAGGGGAATTTCTGCAATTTTGCCTGAAAATAAAGGAAATTTCTGCAATTTTGCCCCAAAATTAGGGGAATTTCTGCATTTTTGCCTCAAAATAAGGCAAATTTCTGCAATTTTGCCCTATAATTAGAGGAATTTCTGCCTTTTTACCCTATAATAAGGAAAATTTATGCAATTTTGCACCAAAATAAGAAAATTATCTGCATTTTTGCTCCAAAATAAAAGGAATTTCTGCCTTTTTAAAAAAAAAAAAGGAATTTCTACAATTTTGTTCCAAAATAAGGGGAATTTCAGCATTTTTGCCCCTAAATAAAAGGAATTTCTGCCTTTTTGGTGCAAAAAAGAGGGAATTTCAGTCTTTTTGCCCTAAAATAAGGGTAATTTCTACATTTTGACACCAAGTATGAGGTATTTCTGCATTTTTGACCCGAAATAAGGGTGAATTCTGCAATTTTGCCCCAAAATAAGAAAAATTTCTGCAATTTTGTCCCAAAAAAAGGAAATTTCAGCAATTTTGCTCAACAATAAGGGGAATTTCTGCCTTTTGCCCCAAAATTAGGGGAATTTCTGCATTTTTGCCGCAAAATTAGGGGCATTACTGTGTTTTTGCCCCAAAATACGTTAAATTTCTGCATTTTTCCCCAAAATTAATTGGAATTTCTACCTTTTTGCCCTAAAATAAAAAGAATTTCTGGCTTTTTGGCACAAAATAAGGGGAATTTCAGTCTTCTTCCCTTAAGTAAGTTTAATATCTGCAATTGGCGATCAAATTAGCAGAATTTCTGCCTTTTTGACCTAAAATGAGGGGAATTTCTGGATTTTTGACCAAAATTATGTGGAATTTCTGCCTTTTTGCTCTAAAATAAGAAGAATTTCTGCTTTTTTGGCACAAAATAAGAGGAATTTCAGGCTTTTTCTCTAAAATAAGGGTAATTTCTAAAATTTGCCCTCAAGAAAGCATAATTTCTGCCTTTTTGACCTGAAATAAAAGGAATTTCTGTATTTTGGCAACAAGATAAGGGAAATTTCTGCAATTTTGCCCAAAAATAAGGGAAATTTCTGCAATTTTGTCCCAAAAAAAGGAAATTTCTGCAATTTTGCACACAATAAGTGGAATTTCTTTTTTTTTGCCCCAAAATTAATGGAATTCCTCATTTTTGCCCCAAAATTAGAAGCATTACAGAATTTTTGCCCCCAAATAAGGGAAATTTCTGCAATTTGCCTCAAAATAAAAAAAATTTCTGCTTTTTTGACCCAAAAAAGGGAAATTTCTGAATTTTTGCCGCAAAATAAGTGGAATTTCTGCCTTTTTGCACCAAAATCAGTGGAATTTCTGAATTTTGCCCCAAAATTAGAAGCATTACTGCATTTTTGCCTCAAAATATGGAAAATTTTTTCAATTTTGTTCCAAAATAATGGGAATTTCTGCGTTTTTACCGCAAAATAATTGGAATTTCTTCATTTTTGCCACAAAATAAGGGAAAATTCTGCAATATTATCCTAAAATAAGTTAAATTTCTATACTTTTGCACCAAAATAAGGGAAATTTCTGCCTTTTGGCCCCAAATAAGGGGAAAAATCTGCATTTTTGCCCCAAAATAAGGGAAATTTCTGCATTTTTGCTCAAAAAAGGGGAATTTCAGGCTTTTCCCTATAATTAGGGTAATTTCTGAAATTTGCCCCCAAATTAGAGGAATTTCTGCCTTTTTGACCTGAAATAAGGGAAATTTCTTGATTTTTGTCCCATGATAAGGGAAATTTCTGCAATTTTGCCCAAAAATAAGGGAAATTTCTGCCTTTTGCCTCAAAATAAGAATTGTTGCCTTTTTTCCCCAAAATAAGAGGGGTTTCTGCAATTTTGCTCCAAATTAATGTTGATTTTCTGCATTTTTGCTCCAAAATAAAGGCATTTTCTGCAATTTTGACACAAAATTAGGGGAATTTCTGCAATTTTGCCTGAAAATAAAGGAAATTTCTGCAATTTTGCCCCAAAATTAGGGGAATTTCTGCATTTTTGCCTCAAAATAAGGCAAATTTCTGCAATTTTGCCCTATAATTAGAGGAATTTCTGCCTTTTTACCCTATAATAAGGAAAATTTATGCAATTTTGCACCAAAATAAGAAAATTTTCTGCATTTTTGCTCCAAAATAAAAGGAATTTCTGCCTTTTTGAAAAAAAAAGGAATTTCTACAATTTTGTTCCAAAATAAGGGGAATTTCAGCATTTTTGCCCCTAAATATGAGGAATTTCTGCCTTTTTGGCACAAAAAAGAGGGAATTTCAGTCTTTTTGCCCTAAAATAAGGGTAATTTCTACATTTTGACACCAAATATGAGGTATTTCTGCATTTTTGACCCGAAATAAGGGTGAATTCTGCAATTTTGCCCCAAAATAAGAGAAATTTCTGCAATTTTGTCCCAAAAAAAGGAAATTTCAGCAATTTTGCCCCACAATAATGGGAATTTCTGCCTTTTGCCCCAAAATTAGGGGAATTTCTGCATTTTTGCCGCAAAATTAGGGGCATTACTGTGTTTTTGCCCCAAAATACGTTAAATTTCTGCATTTTTCCCCAAAATTAATTGGAATTTCTGCCTTTTTGCCCTAAAATAAGAAGAATTTCTGGCTTTTTGGCACAAAATAAGGGGAATTTCAGTCTTCTTCCCTTAAATAAGTTTAATATCTGCAATTGGCGATCAAATTAGCGGAATTTCTGCCTTTTTGACCTAAAATGAGGGGAATTTCTGGATTTTTGACCAAAATTATATGGAATTTCTGCCTTTTTGCTCTAAAATAAGAAGAATTTCTGCTTTTTTGGCACAAAATAAGAGGAATTTCAGGCTTTTTCTCTAAAATAAGGGTAATTTCTAAAATTTGCCCTCAAGAAAGCATAATTTCTGCATTTTTGACCTGAAATAAAAGGAATTTCTGTATTTTGGCAACAAGATAAGGGAAATTTCTGCAATTTTGCCCAAAAATAAGGGAAATTTCTGCAATTTTGTCCCAAAAAAGGGAAATTTCTGCAATTTTGCCCACAATAAGGGGAATTTCTTCCTTTTTGCCCCAAAATTAATGGAATTCCTCATTTTTGCCCCAAAATTAGAAGCATTACAGAATTTTTGCCCCAAAATAAGGGAAATTTCTGCAATTTGCCTCAAAATAAAAAAAAAAATTCTGCTTTTTTGACCCAACAAAGGGAAATTTCTGAATTTTTGCCGCAAAATAAGTGGAATTTCTGCTTTTTGCACCAAAATCAGTGGAATTTCTGAATTTTGCCCCAAAATTAGAAGCATTACTGCATTTTTGCCTCAAAATATGGAAAATTTTTTCAATTTTGTTCCAAGATAATGGGAATTTCTGCGTTTTTTACCGCAAAATAATTGGAATTTCTTCATTTTTGCCACAAAATAAGGGAAAATTCTGCAATATTATCCTAAAATAAGTTAAATTTCTATACTTTTGCACCAAAATAAGGGAAATTTCTGCCTTTTGGCCCCAAATAAGGGGAAAAATCTGCATTTTTGCCCCAAAATAAGGGAAATTTCTGCATTTTTGCTCAAAAAAGGGGAATTTCAGGCTTTTTCCCTATAATTAGGGTAATTTCTGGAATTTGCCCCCAAATTAGCGGAATTTCTGCATTTTTGACCTGAAATAAGGGAAATTTCTTGATTTTTGTCCCATGATAAGGGAAATTTCTGCAATTTTGCCCAAAAATAAGGGAAATTTCTGCCTTTTGCCCCAAAATAAGAATTGTTGCCTTTTTTCCCCAAAATAAGAGGAGTTTCTGCAATTTTGCTCCAAATTAATGTTGATTTTCTGCATTTTTGCTCCAAAATAAAGGCATTTTCTGCAATTTTGACACAAAATTAGGGGAATTTCTGCAATTTTGCCTGAAAATAAAGGAAATTTCTGCAATTTTGCCCCAAAATTAGGGGAATTTCTGCATTTTTGCCTCAAAATAAGGCAAATTTCTGCAATTTTGCCCTGCAATTAGAGGAATTTCTACCTTTTTACCCTATAATAAGGAAAATTTATGCAATTTTGCACCAAAATAAGAAAATTTTCTGCATTTTTGCTCCAAAATAAAAGGAATTTCTGCCTTTTTGAAAAAAAAAAGGAATTTCTGCAATTTTGTTCCAAAATAAGGGGAATTTCAGCATTTTTGCCCCTAAATAAAAGGAATTTCTGCCTCTTTGGTGCAAAAAAGAGGGAATTTCAGTCTTTTTGCCCTAAAATAAGGGTAATTTCTACATTTTGACAACAAGTATGAGGTATTTCTGCATTTTTGACCCGAAATAAGGGTGAATTCTGCAATTTTGCCCCAAAATAAGAAAAATTTCTGCAATTTTGTCCCAAAAAAAGGAAATTTCAGCAATTTTGCTCAACAATAAGGGGAATTTCTGCCTTTTGCCCCAAAATTAGGGGAATTTCTGCATTTTTGCCGCAAAATTAGGGGCATTACTGTGTTTTTGCCCCAAAATACGTTAAATTTCTGCATTTTTCCCCAAAATTAATTGGAATTTCTACCTTTTTGCACTAAAATAAAAAGAATTTCTGGCTTTTTGGCACAAAATAAGGGGAATTTCAGTCTTCTTCCCTTAAGTAAGTTTAAAATCTGCAATTGGCGATCAAATTAGCAGAATTTCTGCCTTTTTGACCTAAAATGAGGGGAATTTCTGGATTTTTGACCAAAATTATGTGGAATTTCTGCCTTTTTGCTCTAAAATAAGAAGAATTTCTGCTTTTTTGGCACAAAATAAGAGGAATTTCAGGCTTTTTCTCTAAAATAAGGGTAATTTCTAAAATTTGCCCTCAAGAAAGCATAATTTCTGCCTTTTTGACCTGAAATAAAAGGAATTTCTGTATTTTGGCAACAAGATAAAGGAAATTACTGCAATTTTGCCCAAAAATAAGGGAAATTTCTGCCATTTTGTCCCAAAAAAGGGAAATTTCTGCAATTTTGCCCACAATAAGGGGAATTTCTTCCTTTTTGCCCCAAAATTAATGGAATTCCTCATTTTTGCCCCAAAATTAGAAGCATTACAGAATTTTTGCCCCAAAATAAGGGAAATTTCTGCAATTTGCCTCAAAATAAAAAAAAATTTCTGCTTTTTTGACCCAAAGAAGGGAAATTTCTGAATTTTTGCCGCAAAATAAGTGGAATTTCTGCCTTTGTGCACCAAAATCAGTGGAATTTCTGAATTTTGCCCCAAAATTAGAAGCATTACTGCATTTTTGCCTCAAAATATGGAAAATTTTTTCAATTTTGTTCCAAAATAATGGGAATTTCTGCGTTTTTACCGCAAAATAATTGGAATTTCTTCATTTTTGCCACAAAATAAGGGAAAATTCTGCAATATTATCCTAAAATAAGTTAAATTTCTATACTTTTGCACCAAAATAAGGGAAATTTCTGCCTTTTGGCCCCAAATAAGGGGAAAAATCTGCATTTTTGCCCCAAAATAAGGGAAATTTCTGCATTTTTGCTCAAAAAAGGGGAATTTCAGGCTTTTTCCCTATAATTAGGGTAATTTCTGAAATTTGCCCCCAAATTAGAGGAATTTCTGCCTTTTTGACCTGAAATAAGGGAAATTTCTTGATTTTTGTCCCATGATAAGGGAAATTTCTGCAATTTTGCCCAAAAATAAGGGAAATTTCTGCCTTTTGCCCCAAAATAAGAATTGTTGCCTTTTTTCCCCAAAATTAAAGGGGTTTCTGCAATTTTGCTCCAAATTAATGTTGATTTTCTGCATTTTTGCTCCAAAATAAAGGCATTTTCTGCAATTTTGACACAAAATTAGGGGAATTTCTGCAATTTTGCCTGAAAATAAAGGAAATTTCTGCAATTTTGCCCCAAAATTAGGGGAATTTCTGCATTTTTGCCTCAAAATAAGGCAAATTTCTGCAATTTTGCCCTATAATTAGAGGAATTTCTGCCTTTTTACCCTATAATAAGGAAAATTTATGCAATTTTGCACCAAAATAAGAAAATTATCTGCATTTTTGCTCCAAAATAAAAGGAATTTCTGCCTTTTTGAAAAAAAAAAAGGAATTTCTACAATTTTGTTCCAAAATAAGGGGAATTTCAGCATTTTTGCCCCTAAATAAGAGGAATTTCTGCCTCTTTGGCGCAAAAAAGAGGGAATTTCAGTCTTTTTGCCCTAAAATAAGGGTATTTTCTACATTTTGACACCAAGTATGAGGTATTTCTGCATTTTTGACCCGAAATAAGGGTGAATTCTGCAATTTTGCCCCAAAATAAGAGAAATTTCTGCAATTTTGTCCCAAAAAAAGGAAATTTCAGCAATTTTGCCCCACAATAAGGGGAATTTCTGCCTTTTGCCCCAAAATTAGGGGAATTTCTGCATTTTTGCCGCAAAATTAGGGGCATTACTGGGTTTTTGCCCCAAAATACGTTAAATTTCTGCATTTTTCCCCAAAATTAATTGGAATTTCTGCCTTTTTGCCCTAAAATAAGAAGAATTTCTCTCTTTTTGGCACAAAATAAGAGGAATTTCAGTCTTCTTCCCTTAAATAAGTTTAATATCTGCAATTGGCGATCAAATTAGCGGAATTTCTGCCTTTTTGACCTAAAATGAGGGGAATTTCTGGATTTTTGACCAAAATTATGTGGAATTTCTGCCTTTTTGCTCTAAAATAAGAAGAATTTCTGCTTTTTTGGCACAAAATAAGAGGAATTTCAGGCTTTTTCTCTAAAATAAGGGTAATTTCTAAAATTTGCCCTCAAGAAAGCATAATTTCTGCCTTTTTGACCTGAAATAAAAGGAATTTCTGTATTTTGGCAACAAGATAAGGGAAATTTCTGCAATTTTGCCCAAAAATAAGGGAAATTTCTGCAATTTTGTCCCAAAAAAAGGAAATTTCTGCAATTTTGCCCACAATAAGTGGAATTTCTTTTTTTTTGCCCCAAAATTAATGGAATTCCTCATTTTTGCCCCAAAATTAGAAGCATTACAGAATTTTTGCCCCAAAATAAGGGAAATTTCTGCAATTTGCCTCAAAATAAAAAAAAATTTCTGCTTTTTTGACCCAAAAAAGGGAAATTTCTGAATTTTTGCCGCAAAATAAGTGGAATTTCTGCCTTTTTGCACCAAAATCAGTGGAATTTCTGAATTTTGCCCCAAAATTAGAAGCATTACTGCATTTTTGCCTCAAAATATGGAAAATTTTTTCAATTTTGTTCCAAAATAATGGGAATTTCTGCGTTTTTACCGCAAAATAATTGGAATTTCTTCATTTTTGCCACAAAATAAGGGAAAATTCTGCAATATTATCCTAAAATAAGTTAAATTTCTATACTTTTGCACCAAAATAAGGGAAATTTCTGCCTTTTGGCCCCAAATAAAGGGAAAAATCTGCATTTTTGCCCCAAAATAAGGGAAATTTCTGCATTTTTGCTCAAAAAAGGGGAATTTCAGGCTTTTTCCCTATAATTAGGGTAATTTCTGAAATTTGCCCCCAAATTAGAGGAATTTCTGCCTTTTTGACCTGAAATAAGGGAAATTTCTTGATTTTTGTCCCATGATAAGGGAAATTTCTGCAATTTTGCCCAAAAATAAGGGAAATTTCTGCCTTTTGCCTCAAAATAAGAATTGTTGCCTTTTTTCCCCAAAATAAGAGGGGTTTCTGCAATTTTGCTCCAAATTAATGTTGATTTTCTGCATTTTTGCTCCAAAATAAAGGCATTTTCTGCAATTTTGACACAAAATTAGGGGAATTTCTGCAATTTTGCCTGAAAATAAAGGAAATTTCTGCAATTTTGCCCCAAAATTAGGGGAATTTCTGCATTTTTGCCTCAAAATAAGGCAAATTTCTGCAATTTTGCCCTATAATTAGAGGAATTTCTGCCTTTTTACCCTATAATAAGGAAAATTTATGCAATTTTGCACCAAAATAAGAAAATTTTCTGCATTTTTGCTCCAAAATAAAAGGAATTTCTGCCTTTTTGAAAAAAAAAGGAATTTCTACAATTTTGTTCCAAAATAAGGGGAATTTCAGCATTTTTGCCCCTAAATAAGAGGAATTTCTGCCTTTTTGGCACAAAAAAGAGGGAATTTCAGTCTTTTTGCCCTAAAATAAGGGTAATTTCTACATTTTGACACCAAGTATGAGGTATTTCTGCATTTTTGACCCGAAATAAGGGTGAATTCTGCAATTTTGCCCCAAAATAAGAGAAATTTCTGCAATTTTGTCCCAAAAAAAGGAAATTTCAGCAATTTTGCCCCACAATAAGGGGAATTTCTGCCTTTTGCCCCAAAATTAGGGGAATTTCTGCATTTTTGCCGCAAAATTAGGGGCATTACTGGGTTTTTGCCCCAAAATACGTTAAATTTCTGCATTTTTCCCCAAAATTAATTGGAATTTCTGCCTTTTTGCCCTAAAATAAGAAGAATTTCTCTCTTTTTGGCACAAAATAAGAGGAATTTCAGTCTTCTTCCCTTAAATAAGTTTAATATCTGCAATTGGCGATCAAATTAGCGGAATTTCTGCCTTTTTGACCTAAAATGAGGGGAATTTCTGGATTTTTGACCAAAATTATGTGGAATTTCTGCCTTTTTGCTCTAAAATAAGAAGAATTTCTGCTTTCTTGGCACAAAATAAGAGGAATTTCAGGCTTTTTCTCTAAAATAAGGGTAATTTCTAAAATATGCCCTCAAGAAAGCATAATTTCTGCCTTTTTGACCTGAAATAAAAGGAATTTCTGTATTTTGGCAACAAGATAAGGGAAATTTCTGCAATTTTGCCCACAAATAAGGGAAATTTCTGCAATTTTGTCCCAAAAAAGGGAAATTTCTGCAATTTTGCCCACAATAAGGGGAATTTCTTCCTTTTTGCCCCAAAATTAATAGAATTCCTCATTTTTGCCCCAAAATTAGAAGCATTACAGAATTTTTGCCCCAAAATAAGGGAAATTTCTGCAATTTGCCTCAAAATAAAAAAAAAATTTCTTCTTTTTTGACCCAAAAAAGGGAAATTTCTGAATTTTTGCCGCAAAATAAGTGGAATTTCTGCCTTTTTGCACCAAAATCATTTGAATTTCTGAATTTTGCCCCAAAATTAGAAGCATTACGGCATTTTTGCCTCAAAATATGGACAATTTTTTCAATTTTGTTCCAAAATAATGGTAATTTCTGCGTTTTTACGGCAAAATAATTGGAATTTCTTCATTTTTGCCACAAAATAAGGGAAAATTCTGCAATATTATCCTAAAATAAGTTAAATTTCTATACTTTTGCACCAAAATAAGGGAAATTTCTGCCTTTTGGCCCAAAATAAGGGGAAAAATCTGCATTTTTGCCCCAAAATAAGGGAAATTTCTGCATTTTTGCTCAAAATGGGGAATTTCAGGCTTTTTCCCTATAATTAGGGTAATTTCTGAAATTTGCCCCCAAATTAGAGGAATTTCTGCCTTTTTGACCTGAAATAAGGGAAATTTCTTGATTTTTGTCCCATGATAAGGGAAATTTCTGCAATTTTGCCCAAAAATAAGGGAAATTTCTGCCTTTTGCCCCAAAATAAGAATTGTTGCCTTTTTTCCCCAAAATAAGAGGGGTTTCTGCAATTTTGCTCCAAATTAATGTTGATTTTCTGCATTTTTGCTCCAAAATAAAGGCATTTTCTGCAATTTTGACACAAAATTAGGGGAATTTCTGCAATTTTGCCTGAAAATAAAGGAAATTTCTGCAATTTTGCCCCAAAATTAGGGGAATTTCTGCATTTTTGCCTCAAAATAAGGCAAATTTCTGCAATTTTGCCCTATAATTAGAGGAATTTCTGCCTTTTTACCCTATAATAAGGAAAATTTATGCAATTTTGCACCAAAATAAGAAAATTTTCTGCATTTTTGCTCCAAAATAAAAGGAATTTCTGCCTTTTTGAAAAAAAAAGGAATTTCTACAATTTTGTTCCAAAATAAGGGGAATTTCAGCATTTTTGCCCCTAAATAAGAGGAATTTCTGCCTTTTTGGCACAAAAAAGAGGGAATTTCAGTCTTTTTGCCCTAAAATAAGGGTAATTTCTACATTTTGACACCAAGTATGAGGTATTTCTGCATTTTTGACCCGAAATAAGGGTGAATTCTGCAATTTTGCCCCAAAATAAGAGAAATTTCTGCAATTTTGTCCCAAAAAAAAGAAATTTCAGCAATTTTGCCCCACAATAAGGGGAATTTCTGCCTTTTGCCCCAAAATTAGGGGAATTTCTGCATTTTTGCCGCAAAATTAGGGGCATTACTGTGTTTTTGCCCGAAAATACGTTAAATTTCTGCATTTTTCCCCAAAATTAATTGGAATTTCTGCCTTTTTGCCCTAAAATAAGAAGAATTTCTCTCTTTTTGGCACAAAATAAGAGGAATTTCAGTCTTCTTCCCTTAAATAAGTTTAATATCTGCAATTGGCGATCAAATTAGCGGAATTTCTGCCTTTTTGACCTAAAATGAGGGGAATTTCTGGATTTTTGACCAAAATTATGTGGAATTTCTGCCTTTTTGCTCTAAAATAAGAAGAATTTCTGCTTTTTTGGCACAAAATAAGAGGAATTTCAGGCTTTTTCTCTAAAATAAGGGAAATTTCTAAAATTTGCCCTCAAGAAAGCGTAATTTCTGCCTTTTTGACCTGAAATAAAAGGAATTTTTATATTTTGGCAACAGGATAAAGGAAATTTCTGCAATTTTGCCCAAAAATAAAAGAAATTTCTGCAATTTTGTCCCAAAAAAGGGAAATTTCTGCAATTTTGCCCACAATAAGGGGAATTTCTTCCTTTTTGCCCCAAAATTAATGGAATTCCTCATTTTTGCCCCAAAATTAGAAGCATTACAGAATTTTTGCCCCAAAATAAGGGAAATTTCTGCAATTTGCCTCAAAATAAAGGAAATTTCTGCTTTTTTGACCCAAAAAAGGGAAATATCTGAATTTTTGCCGCAAAATAAGTGGAATTTCTGCCTTTTTGCACCAAAATTAGTGGAATTTCTGAATTTTGCCCCAAAATTAGAAGCATTACTGCATTTTTGCCTCAAATATGGAAAGTTATTTCAATTTTGTTCCAAAATAATGGGAATTTCTGCGTTTTTACCGCAAAATAATGGGAATTTCTTCATTTTTGCCACAAAATAAGGGAAAATTCTGCAATATTATCCTAAAATAAGTTAAATTTCTATACTTTTGCACCAAAATAAGGGAAATTTCTGCCTTTTTGGCCCCAAATAAGGGGAAAAATCTGCATTTTTGCCCCAAATTAAGGGAAATTTCGGCATTTTTGCCCAAAAAAAGGGGAATTTCAGGCTTTTTCCCTATAATTAGGGTTATTTCTGGAATTTCCCCTAAATTAGCGGAATTTCTGCCTTTTTGACCTGAAATAAAGGAAATTTCTGGATTTTTGTCCCATGATAAGGGAAATTTCTGCAATTTTGCTCAAAAATAAGGGAAATTTTTGTCTTTTGCCCCAAAATAAGGAGAATTATTGCCTTTTTGCCCCAAAATAAGAGGAGTTTCTGCAATTTTGCTCCAAATTAATGTTGATTTTCTGCATTTTTGCTCCAAAATAAAGGCATTTTCTGCAATTTTGACACAAAATTAGGGGAATTTCTGCAATTTTGCCTGAAAATAAAGGAAATTTCTGCAATTTTGCCCCAAAATTAGGGGAATTTCTGCATTTTTGCCACAAAATAAGGCAAATTTCTGCAATTTTGCACTATAATTAGAGGAATTTCTGCCTTTTTACCCTATAATAAGGAAAATTTATGCAATTTTGTACCAAAATAAGAAAATTTTCTGCATTTTTGCTCCAAAATAAAAGGAATTTCTGCCTTTTTGAAAAAAAAAAAGGAATTTCTACAATTTTGTTCCAAAATAAGGGGAATTTCAACATTTTTGCCCCTAAATAAGAGGAATTTCTGCCTCTTTGGCGCAAAAAAGAGGGAATTTCAGTCTTTTTGCCCTAAAATAAGGGTAATTTCTACATTTTGACACCAAGTATGAGGTATTATTGCATTTTTGACCCGAAATAAGGGTGAATTCTGCAGTTTTGCCCCAAAATAAGAGAAATTTCTGCAATTTTGTCCCAAAAAAGGGAAATTTCAGCAATTTTGCCCCACAATAAGGGGAATTTCTGCCTTTTGCCCCAAAATTAGGGGAATTTCTGCATTTTTGCCGCAAAATTAGGGGCATTACTGTGTTTTTGCCCAAAAATACGTTAAATTTCTGCATTTTTCTTCAAAATTAATTGGAATTACTGCCTTTTTGCCCTAAAATAAGAAGAATTTCTGCTTTTTTGTCACAAAATAAAAAGAATTTCAGTCTTCTTATCTTAAATAAGTTTAATATCTGCAATTGCCGATCAAATTAGCGGAATTTCTGCATTTTTTACCTAAAATGAGGGGAATTTCTGGATTTTTGTCCCATGATAAGGGAAATTTCTGCAATTTTGCCCAAAAATAAGGGAAATTTCTGCTTTTTTGCCCCAAAATGAGAAGAATTTCTGCCTTTTTGCCCCCAAATAGAAGGAATTTCTGTATTTTTGCCCCAAAATAATAAGAATTTCTGCCTTTTCCCCCAAAATTAGTGAAATTTCTGAATTTTGCCCCAAAATTAGTGAAATTTCTGATATTTGCCCTAAAATTAGAAGCATTACTGCATTTCTGCCCCAAAATATAGGAAATTTCTGCAATTTTGTTCAAAAATATGGGAAATTTCTTCCTTTTTACCCCAAAATAATGGGAATTTCTGCATTTTTGCTAAAAATAAGGGAAGTTTCTGCAATTTTATACTAAAATAAATTAAATTTCTATTCTTTTGCCTCAAAATATAAGAAATTTCTGCCTATTTGGCCAAAAATAAGAGAAATTTTTGCAATTTTGCCCCAAATTAAGGAAAATTTCTGCATTTTTGCCCAAAATTAACGGGAATTTCTGCCTTTTTTCCCTAAAATAAGGGGAATTTCTGCCTTTTTGCCCCAAAATAAGGGGAATTTAGTATTTTTGGCCTAATATAAGGGTAATTTCTGTATTTTTGGCCTAAAATAAGGAGAAATTCTGTCTTTTTGCCCTAAAATAAGAAAAATTTCTGCATTTTTGCTCCAAAATTAGGGGCATTACTGTGTTTTACCTCAAAATAAGGGAAATTTCGGCATTTTTGCCCAAAATTATGTGGAATTTCTGTTTTTTTGCTCTAAAATAATAAGAATTTCTGCCTTTTTGTCACAAAATAAGAGGAATTTAAGGCTTTTTCTCTAAAATAAGGGTAATTTTTAAATTTGCCCCCAAGAAAGCGTAATTTCTGCCTTTTTGACCAGAAAAAAAAAGAATTTCTGTATTTTGGCCACAAGATAAGGGAAATTTCTGCAATTTTGTTCCAAAAAAGGGAAATTTCAGCAACTTTGCTCCACAATAAGGGGAATTTCTGCCCTTTGCCCCAAAATTAATGGAATTTCTGATTTTTGCCCAGAAATTAAAAGCATTACAGAATTTTTGCGCCAAATTAAGGGAAATTTCTGCAATTTGCCTCAAAATAAAGAAAATTTGTGCCTTTTTGATCCAAAAAATGGAAATTTCTGAAATTTTGCCGCAAAATAAGTGGAATTTTTGCCTTTTTGCCAAATAATTTGTGGAATTTCCTAATTTTCCCCCGAAATTAGAAGCATTACTGCATTTTTGACCCAAAATATAGGAAATTTCTGCAATTTTGTTTCAAAATAAAGGGAATTTCTGCCTTTTTATTGCAAAATAATGGGAATTTCTTCATTTTTGCCACAAATAATAGAAATTTCTGCAATATTATTTTAAAATAAGTTGAATTTCTATACTTTTGCACAAAAATAAGGGAATTTTTTGACTTTTTAGCCCCAAATAAGGGGAAAATCTGCATTTTTGCCACAAATTAAGGGAAATTTCTGCATTTTTGCCACCAAAAAGAGAGAATTTCTTACTTTTTGCCCTAAAATAAGGGAAATTTCTGTTTTTTTGCCCTATAATAGAAGAAATTTATGCAATTTTGCACCAAAATAAGGGAATCTTCTGCATTTTTCCTCCAAAATAAAGGGAATTTCTGCCTTTTTGAAACAAAAAAAGGGGAATTTCTGCAATTTTGCCCACAATAAGGGGAATTTCTTCCTTTTTGCCCCAAAATTAATGGAATTTCTCATTTTTGCCCCAAAATTAGAAGCATTACAGAATTTTTGCCCCAAAATAAGGGAAATTTCTGCAATTTGCCTCAAAATAAAGGAAATTTCTGCTTTTTTGACCCAAAAAAGGGAAATTTCTGAATTTTTGCCGCAAAATAAGTGGAATTTCTGCCTTTTTGCACCAAAATTAGTGGAATTTCTGAATTTTGCCCCAAAATTAGAAGCATTACTGCATTTTTGCCTCAAATATGGAAAGTTATTTCAATTTTGTTCCAAAATAATGGGAATTTCTGCGTTTTTACCACAAAATAATGGGAATTTCTTCATTTTTGTCACAAAATAAGGGAAAATTCTGCAATATTATCCTAAAATAAGTTAAATTTCTATACTTTTGCACCAAAATAAGGGAAATTTCTGCCTTTTTTGCCCCAAATAAGGGGAAAAATCTGCATTTTTGCCCCAAATTAAGGGAAATTTCTGCATTTTTGCCCAAAAAAGGGGAATTTCAGGCTTTTTCCCTATAATTAGGGTAATTTCTGGAATTTGCCCCCAAATTAGCGGAATTTCTGCCTTTTTGACCTGAAATAAGGGAAATTTCTGGATTTTTGTTCCATGATAAGGGAAATTTCTGCAATTTTGCCCAAAAATAAGAGAAATTTCTGCCTTTTGTCCCAAAATAAGGAGAATTTTTGCCTTTTTGCCCCAAAATAAGAGGAGTTTCTGCAATTTTGCTCCAAATTAATGTTGATTTTCTGCATTTTTGCTCCAAAATAAAGGCATTTTCTGCAATTTTGACACAAAATTAGGGGAATTTCTGCAATTTTGACAGCAATTTGGTGAATTTCTGCAATTTTGCCTGAAAATAAAGGAAATTTCTGCAATTTTGCCCCAAAATTAGGGGAATTTCTGCATTTTTGCCCCAAAATAAGGCAATTTTCTGCAATTTTGCCCTATAATTAGAGGAATTTCTGCCTTTTTACCCTATAATAAGGAAAATTTATGCAATTTTACACAAAAATAAGAAAATTTTCTGCATTTTTGCTCCAAAATAAAAGGAATTTCTGCCTTTTTGAAACAAAAAAAAAAAAGAATTTCTACAATTTTGTTCGAAAATAAGGGGAATTTCAGCATTTTTGCCCCTAAATAAGAGGAATTTCTGCCTCTTTGGCGCAAAAAAGAGGGAATTTCAGTCTTTTTGCCCTAAAATAAGGGTAATTTCTACATTTTGACACCAAGTATGAGGTATTTCTGCATTTTTGACCAGAAATAAGGGTGAATTCTGCAATTTTGCCCCAAAATAAGAGAAATTTCTGCAATTTTTTCCCAAAAAAGGGAAATTTTATCAATTTTGCCCCACAATAAGGGGAATTTCTGTTTTTTGCCCCAAAATTAGGGGAATTTCTGCATTTTTGCCGCAAAATTAGGGGCATTACTGTGTTTTTGCCCCAAAATACGTTAAATTTCTGCATTTTTCCCCAAAATTAATTGGAATTTCTGCCTTTTTGCCCTAAAATAAGAAGAATTTCTGCTTTTTTGTCACAAAATAAGGGGAATTTCAGTCTTCTTCCATTAAATAAGTTTAATATCTGCAATTGGCGATCAAATTAGCGAAATTTCTGCCTTTTTGACCTAAAATGAGGAGAATTTCTGGATTTTTGTCCCATGATAAGGGAAATTTCTGCAATTTTGCCCAAAAATAAGGGAAATTTCTGCCTTTTTGCCCCAAAATGAAGAGAATTTCTGCCTTTTTGCCCCCAAATACAAGGAATTTCTGCATTTTTGCCCCTAAATAATAAGAATTTCTGCATTTTTTCCCCAAAATTAGTGAAATTTCTTAATTTTGCCCCAAAATTAGTGAAATTTCTGATATTTGCCCTAAAATTAGAAGCATTACTGCATTTTTGCCCCAAAATATAGGAAATTTCTGCAATTTTGTTCCAAAATATGGGAAATTTCATCCTTTTTACCCCAAAATAATGGGAATTTCTGCATTTTTGCTACAAAATAAGGGAAGTTTCTGCAATTTTATACTAAAATAAATTAAATTTCTAACCTTTTGCCTCAAAATATAAGAAATTTCTGCCTATTTGGCCAAAAATAAGAGAAATTTTTGCATTTTTGCCACAAATTAAGGAAAAGTTCTGCATTTTTGCCCAAAATTAACAGGAATTTCTGCCTTTTTTCCCTAAATTAAGGGGAATTTCTGCCTTTTTGCCCCAAAATAAGGGGAATTTAGTATTTTTGGCCTAATATAAGGGTAATTTCTGTATTTTTGGCCTAAAATAAAGAGAAATTCTGTCTTTTTGCACTAAAATAAGAAAAATTTCTGCATTTTTGCTCCAAAATAAGGGGAATTTCAGCATTTTTGCTCCAAAATTAGGGGCATTACTGTGTTTTACCTCAAAATAAGGGAAATTTCGGCATTTTTGCCCAAAATTATGTGGAATTTCTGTTTTTTTGCCCTAAAATAATAAGAATTTCTGCCTTTTTGTCACAAAATAAGAGGAATTTAAGGCTTTTTCTCTAAAATAAGGGTAATTTCTAAAATTTGCCCCCAAGAAAGCGTAATTTCTGCCTTTTTGACCTGAAAAAAAAGAAATTTCTGTATTTTGGCCACAAGATAAGGGAAATTTCTGCAATTTTGCCCAAAAATAAGGGAAATTTCTGCAATTTTGTTTCAAAAAAGGGAAATTTCAGCAATTTTGCTCTACAATAAGGGGAATTTCTGATTTTTTCCTCAAAATTAATGGAATTTCTGATTTTTGCCCAGAAATTAGAAGCATTACAGAATTTTTGCCACAAAATAAGGGAAATTTCTGCAATTTGCCTCAAAATAAAGAAAATTTGTGCCTTTTTGACCAAAAAAATGGAAATTTCTGAATTTTTGCCGCAAAATAAGTGGAATTTTTGCCTTTTTGCCCCAAAATTTGTGGAATTTCCTAATTTTTCCCCCAAATTAGAAGCATTACTGCATTTTTGCCCCAAAATATAGGAAATTTCTGCAATTTTGTTCCAAAATAAAAGGAATTTCTGCCTTTTTTTTTGCAAAATAATGGGAATTTCTTCATTTTTGCCACAAAATAAGGGAAATTTCTGCAATATTATTTTAAAATAAGTTAAATTTCTATACTTTTGCACAAAAATAAGGGAAATTTTTGATTTTTGTCCCCAAATAAAGGGAAAATCTGCATTTTTGCCACAAATTAAGGGAAATTTCTGCATTTTTGCCCCCCAAAAAGGGAGAATTTCTTACTTTTTGCCCTAAAATAAGGGGAATGTTTGTTTTTTTGCCCTTAAATAAGGGGAATTTAGTCTTTTTGCCTTAAATAAGGGTAATTTCTATATTTTTGCCCTAAAATAAGAGAAATTTCTGCATTTTTGCCCCAAAATAAGGGGAATTTCTGTATTTTTGCCCTAAATTAAGGAAAATTTCTGCATTTTTGCTCCAAAATAAGGGGAATTTCTGCAATTTTTTTTCCAAAATTAGGGGAATTTCTGCAATTTTGCCCCAAAATAAGGGAAATTTCTGCAATTTTGCCCAAAAATTATGAAAATTTCTGCAATTTTGCCCCAAATAAGGGAAATTTCTGAAATTTTGCCCTATAATTAGGGGAATTTCTGCCTTTTTGCCCTATAATAAGGGAAATTTATGCAATTTTGCACCAAAATAAGGGAATCTTCTGCATTTTTCCTGCAAAATAAAGGGAATTTCTGCCTTTTTGAAACAAAAAAAGGGGAATTTCTGCAATTTTGTTCCAAAATAAGGAGAATTTCTGCATTTTTGCCCCAAAATAAGGGGAATTTCTGCCTTTTTGGTGCAAATAAGGGGGAATTTCAGTCATTTTGCCCTAAAATAAAGGTAATTTCTACATTTTTGTCACCAAGTATGCGGTATTTCTGCCATTTTGACCCGAAATAAGGGGAATTTCTGCAATTTTGTCCCAAAAAAGGGAAATTTCAGCAGTTTTGCCCCACAATAAAAGGAATTTCTGCCTTTTTCCCCAAAATTAGGGGAATTTCTGCATTTTTGCCTCAAAATGAGAGGCATTACTGTGTTTTTGCCCCATAATAACAGAAATTTCTGCATTTTTCCCCAAAATTAGTTAGAATTTCTGCCTTTTGCCCTAAAATAAGAAGAATTTCTGCTTTTTTGGCACAAAATAAGGGGAATTTCAGTCTTCTTCCCTTAAATAAGTTTAATATCTGCAATTTGCCCCCAAATTAGAGGAATTTCTTCCTTTTCGACCTAAAATGTGGGGAATTTCTGGATTTTTGTCCCATGATAAGGGAAATTTCTGCAATTTTGCCCAAAAATAAGGGAAATTTCTGCCTTTTTGCCCCAAAATGAGGAGAATTTCTGCCTTTTTGCCCCCAAATAAAAGGAATTTCTGCATTTTGGCCCAAAATAATAGGAATTACTGCCTTTTTGCACCAAAATTAGTGAAATTTCTGAATTTTGCCCCAAAATTAGTGAAATTTCTGAATTTTGCCCCAAAATTAGAAGCATTACTGGAATTTTGTCCCAAAATATGGGAAATTTCTGCAATTTTGTTACAAAATAATGGAAATTAGTTTCTTTTTACCCCAAAATAATGGGAATTTCTGCATTTTTGCTACAAAATAAGGGAAGTTTCTACAATTTTATCCTAAAATAAGTTAAATTTCTAAGCTTTTGCCTCAAAATATAAGAAATTTCTGCCTATTTTGCCAAAAATAAGGGAAATTTCCTCATTTTTCCACAAATTAAGGAAAATTTCTGCATTTTTGCTCAAAATTAAGTGGAATTTATGTATTTTTGCCCTAAAATAATAATTTCTGCCTTTAAGGCACAAAATAAGGGGAATTTCAGTTTTTTTACCTAAATTAAGTTTAATTTCTGCAATTTGCCCCCAAATTAGTGGAATTTCTGACTTTTTGACCTGAAATAAGGGGAATTTCTGCATTTTTGC